>NC_046659.1:131368422-131374840 GCF_010883055.1 Belonocnema kinseyi | reverse complement strand
CAAAAAATTAATTGTCAAGAAAATATATGAATTTTTAACCACTCAGTTGTATTTTCAATTAAAAAAATCAATTTTGATACCGAAATGAAAAAGCTGAATTTTCACGTTAGAAAAATAATTTTAAACAACAAGAAAATTTGCATACAATAGTTAAGAAAGATACTGTAGCTAAATTTTGAATACAAAAATATTAAACCTCAACGAAATACTAAAACGTTGATACTGCATTCAAACAAGATTTGAATTTTTAATAACAAATAATTTCATTTATTTAATAAAAAAACTAATTTTTAATAATAGTTATCAAATTATAGTTAGAAATAAAAAATCATATTTTAGACAAAATAAAAATTTCGAAAAAGTATTTATTTTTTACGTTTCTTTGTTTATTGTTCCTAAATAGTATAAATATAATTTTACAAGGTCTCTCGAAAATGTAGAAAGATTACGAAATATTTCAGGCAAGCCGAAAAACTATCTAGCAAATTTCGAAAAATATTTTTTTTCATATTAGAGAATTTTACAATATTTTAGAAACAATTTTTGTTGTCTCTGAAAGAAACTTAGGACTTTTTGATGTTAAAAAAATTCTAAAACATTTGTAATTCTTTTAAAACATTTAGGATTCGAAATTTTTTTAAATTGATCTTTAAAATAATTCTTTAAAAACTTATAAATTCTTTGATCGAAAACTTGAAAAATCTACATTTTTGTTTGTTTTTTGAAATTTCATTTTTTAACAACAACATAGAATTTTTAAGCAGAACAGTTATATCCTTAACTAAATTAAATGAATGTTTAACTAATATAATCAATTTTCTGCTTATAAAGATGAATTTTTTACAAAATAAAAGAATTATCGATTCTGAAAGATTAATTTTGAAGTAAGATGATACATTTTTTATTTCAAATTACACAAGGTCAAATTTATAAAAAAAATCTTTAACCAAACAGTTTAATCCTCCACCAGAAAGGATTTTCATTTTAAATCCAAAATTCGCTATTTAAACTTTAGAAACAGGAAATTGCTACCAAGAGAGATAAATTTTAAGACGAAAAAGACGAATTTTTAAAAAGTTGTTCAGTTGGCAACCAAAAAGTGTTTTTTGTATAGGATAAAGCAAATGTAGGCAAATTATAATTGTTTAAGAAAAAGTAATTTTTTATTGCAAATAAAACATTTTGAATGTCTATTTTTTCTAATATTCTTTATTTTTTGCTGAAAGGTTACATAAATTTAATTTTCCTTGGTTTGTGATTATCTTGCAATATTAAAAAATTATTGAAAAGTTTAGATCGCATTTTTCTTCGAAATTTTTTAAAATGTAGATTTTGTTTTAAATTATTTGAAATCATTTCAATTCTAAAATTTTTGTTTAAAATCTTCTACATTCTTTTCCGAAATTGAAGAAACTCGTTTTGAGATGTCTTAAGATCTTGAAAACATTTTTTTGAATCTATTTTTTTAAATAATGCAAAATTATTCGTAAATTTCTTTAATACTGGTAAAATTAGAAAAATTGTCTCAAGATCTACTTGAATTTTTTGAAGATATTTTGACATCAATAAATTAAAGCTAAATTCTAATTTTCTAAAATGAAATCGAAAATAAAATCTAAATCAGTGTAAAATTTCTTAGGAGTTTTTTTCAGCACAGGTTTTTTTCTGTGTGATTTAAACCGATATATAATTTGAAATGAAAAATAATATTTTGCCCCAAATAAAAAGTTGGACAAACTCTGTATTTTTTATATTTCTTGTTTTATTGTTCTAAATTGGAATAAATATAATTTTTTAAATTCTCGAGAAAGTTAAAAAGAATTTTTAAAAGATTTTTAATTCCTTTAAAACTTGTATGATTCCAATAATTTTTAAGCATAATAATACTTCCCAAAATTTTCTTAAAAACTTTAAAGTTCGTCTTTTACAATTTGAAACCTTTTGTAATTTTGAAACCCTTTAAAAATCGTTTAAAAGCTTCATAATTTTATTTCAAAATTTTCCTAAATCTGCATTTTGTTTTTCTTTTCTATTTCTTCAAATTTGCAATTATTTTGTTACTATTTTTGAACTTCGGTATTTTACAATTTTCAGAATCTTTGGGAATTTGAGAAATTATATAATATTACTTCAAATTTTACCAGCAATCTTATTAAAATTAATTTTGTTTTTTAAACCTTACAAAGTTCTTTGAAAACTTCTTAACTTTTTGATCAAAAACTTTAAAGGCCTCAGTCCTTTTTAATTTTTTTAAATTGAATTTTTTAACAACAAAAATTCATTTTCAGCAGAAAAGTTAAATTATAATTAACGAAATGAATACTTTACAAAAGTATTAATTTTATTAGAAAGAAGCATTTGCAGCGAAATGCAAAATTTTTTGATTCTGAAATATTCATTTTGAACTAAAATGATGAATTTTCTAACAAACAAGCAAATTTCTAACTACTCAATTTAAATTTTAATAAAAAATTTGAATTTTGAAAAAGAAATATTAATTTTTAAACCAAGAATTAAATTTTCCAATACTTAATTGAAATTTGAACCAAAAGATGAATATTGAACAAAAAATTTAAATTTTCAACGAATAATATAATTGTTTATGTGAATAATAAAAAATATTTTTAGTTCATATTAAAAAGGCCTGGCTTATGAAAAAAAGAATCCTTAACAAAAATTGTTGAATCATAAATCAAAAAGATTTTAATTTTGAATCTATTTCTAATTTTAACGAAGACATAAAATTTCTACCAAGGAAGGTAAATTTTGAAACCAAAAAGACGAATGTTCAAAAAATTGTTGGACTGGCAATCAAAAAAGGTTTTTTAGTGTAAAATAAAAAAATTTGAGGAAATTTATAATGCCTTAGAAAAAAAACATTTTTATTACAAAAAAAGCATTTGAAATGTGTATTTATTTTTTTATTTTTCTTTATTTATTTTATTGCAGCTGATATAAATATAATTTTCCTAGATTTATGAAGGCATGCAAAAAAATTTAGAAGATTTTATATATGGTGAAAAAGTTTCTAGAAAATTTTTCAGACATTTTTTATTTTATTTTTTTTACTTTCTGAAGTTTGGAAGAACTTTAAAAATACTTTCTTTAGGTGTTGGAAAAGTTGCGAACTATTTTTAATTTCTTGAGAATTACCAAATTTCTTAAATAAATAAATATCTTTTGAAATATTCTCTCAAAACTATTAAAAAGCTTAAACCTAATTTTGTATTCAAAATCTTCAAAAATGTACATTTTATTTTAAATAATTTCAATTCATTTTATATTAAATTATTTTTGTAATGTTGCAAAATTGGAAATATTTGCTTTGAAATCTTCTACAACCTTTTCCGGAATTTACGGAACTCGGTTCGAAACGTTTTCTTATCTTTTTAAATGTTTTCCTTTAATCAATTTTTGTAAATAACAAACCAAATTGAACATTTCCTGGAATCCTAGAAAATAATTTCTCTATTTTAAAACATTTAAATATCCTTAAAAATTTTATAAATATTATTTGCAAAATTTTCAGTAGTTTACATTTTGTTTTATATTATATAGGATTATTTGGAGCTTCTAAAATTTCGGAATATTTTTTAAAATAATTCAAAGTTATTCTGTCATTTTTTCTTGTTCTGTAAGAATTAAAAATCGTTATCTTAAAGTCTTACAGATTTTTTTCGTTATATTTTGACATCATCAACACATAAAATTAATTAGAAAATAAATAAAACCCTGAATAAAATCTAATTCATTAAAAATGTTTCCAGAAATTGTCCTCAAAAGATAAAAACATGTAACCTAATTTAATATGATCGAGGCTTTAATAAATGTAACTTTTTGTCATTTTCCAAAAAGTTTGTTAAAAATATAAGAACATAATTGTTGCCTTTGTAATTAAAAAATCGTTTAAAATTTGAAATTTCTCTTATAAACATAATTCTTAAAAATTAATATCAGGATTGATATATTCAGGAAATTTTTTATTCTTGAAAGCTTCGTAGACATATGTGGTGATTTATTTGCGGAAGTGATAATTTTTTAGATTTCCGTGTTGTGAGAAAAAAATTTAACAGGCTTATATGAAAGTTCAAAGCCAACTGATAAAACTCGCATCAAATACCGTTTCTCTACACACAAGAAGTAAGCAGATTATTTCTTTGGTAAATAAAAATCCCACCTTTTTTGATACCAGCAGATTAATTCGCTCATTGATTAAAAACATGTTTAACATAAATAATTCTATTTTTATTTTAGACAACTTCAGCCTCGATATCATTCATATTCCGTTTTATTCAATTTATGAAAATTTTATTTTTATAAATTAAGAAACCACTCTGATTTTTCGTTTACCCTGAATATATTCCGTGAAAAATATCGGGTAATATGAAGAATATATAGGAATATTTGGGAATATGAAACAATATTTCTGAACATATTTGAATTTTTGTGTATAAAATTTCATATATTTGTTATTTTCTACGCACAGGGCGCTTTAGAAAAAAATAAATTAAAAACTATATTTTTCCAAAATAATTCTTTGCAGTGAACCTCAGGGTATAATAGATGTAAAAAAAGGAAATTTTAATGTTTTATTTATTCGATAACAAACATTTTTTAAATTTATAAAAATTATGAATCAATGTTTAATTGTAGTTTAAATTTGAGACGATTGAAAAATCGCGAAAAATAAAATTCCCGCCGCTGTCCAATTCCTGAATTAAAATATTTCCGAATAATAAAATTCCCACCAGTTAATAATATTACCGATTTGGAAAATTTCCGAAGAATAAAATACCCGTCAGAACATTTCCGAATTATAAAATATCATAAAATGGGAAATTCCCGAGTTGTAAAATTCAAGAAATTTAACAATTCTATGCACATTAAAAAAACGAGTTACTCAGAAATATTTCATTTAAAATTATTGTTATTTTAAATTTAAACGATTTTCAAAGTTTTTAAAATAAAAAATAACGGATAAAAGTAATATTTTATTATTGTACTTGTAATCAATACAATATATTCATACAAAAATTTTCAATTGTTTAATTTATTGAGATTTACAATTCGGGAATTTTCCAATGCGGATATTTTATAATTCGTCAATTTGCTGTTCGTGATTTTATTATTAGGAAATTTGCAATTCGGTAATATTATAAGCTGTCGTGAATTTTATTATTCTAGAATTTTAAATTTCCGCATTTTTATAAATTGGAAATTTTGTTATTCGGAAATTTTACAAACCATTATTTTTAAATTTTGGCAATTTTATTATTTGCGAATTTTAATATTCGGCAATTTTACAACTCGGTATTTTTATTTTCTGCAATTCAATTATTCGGGAATTTTCTAAATCGGAAAATTGACAGTGTCGGGAATTTTATTTTTCAAGATTTTTCAGTCGTCCCAAAATTCTATAATTTAAAAATTTCCGAATTGGAAAATCCCGGAATAATAAAATTCCTTAATAGTTTATAATATTACAGAATTGGAAAATTCCCCAAGAATGCAACTCTCGAAATGGAAAATTTCGGAATAATCTCTTGCCGATTTAGTCCTTTTTCGTTTTTTACCTTTCCTATTATTTTAAAAGTTAACACTTAATCTGTTTTGTGTGAAAATTCACTTTTTTATTACAAATTAAATTGTTTAGCGGGCAATTTTTTTTTGCTTAAGAATCCTGCAGTTCGGTAGAAAATTATTAGTTCAATATAAATTTATTTATGTTGTCAAAAAATTCGTCTTTTCAATGTAAAATACATTGTTTCAAGTAACATTTTTTTTACCTGAAAATATAATTATTTTCTTGACAATTAAACTATTTTATATAAATTCTCTATTTTTGAATATTGTTGAAAATATACCTATTTTGATCGAAGTTCGTCTTTTTATTAAAAGGTTGTGTATACAAAGCCGGTACCGGTAAAAAATCATATTTTAAGGATATAGCCTAGAGTGCGCAAAGAAAATATTAAAAACCTATTTTTTCCCAAATGTGTTTACTGCTACTGTTCGATCCTTAATATCGGCTATCTTGTTAGTTTGTTTCCCAGACTAAAGCCTTGGAAAACTGTTAGTTCATTGACAGTGACAGAGGTGCCTTCTAGTCCGACAATAGGTTGTTGTAAAATGGTAAATATTTTGATCAAAATTATTTCTTTTACAAGATTGTTAAAAAAAAGTTATAAAAATTTGAATTTCATGAATTTCTTGGATTCCATGAATTCTACGAATTCTGTTAATTCCTTAAAGGCGGAGTCTACATGCAAACTTAAATTATTTCTTTGACCAGTCATTCGGATGCCTTTCCGCCCCCACGCACAGTGGGGTGAAATCGGAAAACGAGGTTCAAAATGACATTTAGAACGCAATTATGCACCGATTTTAGAATTTTTTTTTTTGAAAAATTCAGAACTAA
>NC_046659.1:131356569-131368322 GCF_010883055.1 Belonocnema kinseyi | reverse complement strand
TTGTTAATACAATTTGTTTATAACAATTACCTATGCAAGTTAAGAATTTTTTTATATTTCTTATACCCCTGTGCACTAAATTCAAGGGACGAGAAGTATAAGAAAAATTTTTTCTAGAAGATAAAAAATAAAATTAGAATAATCGACATTTTTTTCGATGTTTGCATTAAAATAAAAATTAAATTAACTAAAAAATCTACTCTCACCATTTTCTGAAAAATTTAGTTCTTAATTTTTCAAAAAAAAAAAAAATCTAAAATCGGTGCATAATTGCGTTCTAAATGTCATTTTGAACCTCGTTTTCCGATTTCACCCCACTGTGCCACGTAGCGTTGGATAAGAAGTAGGGGTGCGACCTTACATTATTTCTGTGACCAGTTACAGGGGTGCCTTCCCGCCCTCAAGTGGCGCTGGAAAAGGGGTAGCGGTGCGACCTTATATTATTTCTGTGACCAGTGACAGGGGGGCGTTCCCACCCCCACGTAGCGTCGGATAAGTAGTGGTGCGACCTTAAATTATTTCCTTAACCAGTCACTAGGGTGCCTTTTCGTCCCACGTGACGTTGGAAAAGGGTTAAGAGTGCGACCTTTTATTATTCCTGTGACCAGGCACAGGATTGCGTAACCGCCCCCACGTGGTGTTGGAAAAGTTGCAGATGTGCGACCTTAAATTATTTCTTTGACCTGTCTAATAGGGTGCCCTTCCGCCCTTACATAGCGTTGAAAATGGGTAGAGGTGCGACTTTTTATTACTTCTGTGACCAGTTACAGGGGTGCCTACCCGCTTCCACGTGGCGTCGGAAAAGGGGTAGCGGTGCGACCTTACATTATTTTTATGACCAGCATAGGGTTGTCTGCATGCCCCAACGTGACGTTGGAAAAGGGGTAGAGGTGCGACCAGTCATTAGGGTGACTTTGCGCTCTTCAGTGGCGTTGGAAAATGGGTAGGGTTGCGACCTTACATTATTTCTGTGACTAGTCACAGGAGTGCTGTTCGCCCCGATGTGGCGCTGGAAAAGGAGTAGGAGTGCGACCTTAAATTATTTCTTTAACCAGTCACTAGGGGGCCTTCCCAAACCTCGTGGCATTAAAAAAGGGGTAGAGGGGCGACCTTGGATTATTTCTGTGGCCTGTCACAGGGGTACCTACACGCCCCCACGTGTTCTTGGAAAAGGAGTAGGAATGCGACCTTACATTATTTCTGCCACCAGACTCAGGGGTGCATTTGCGCCCCCACAAGACGTCAATAGTAATTCTTGATTCGAAAATCGACGATAAAGTTTGATTTATACATATAACGTTTCGTTAAACTCGTCAAAAGCCAAAAACGATCAAAATAACTCCTCAATTAAATGGTCTCACTCTAAAATGTGTCAATATACTTTTCGTATGCTTCACATATGCTTTTTGTCGGTACAGATAGTGTATATAAACTTCGTAAACAAAAAACGTAATTTTTTTAAGTTTTATCACTGCCAACTATATTTGCATGTGTTTTAAAGTCCAGGTTTGTAATCTGCCCATCAAAATGCATCAGTATACGATTTATCAAAAAAATGTAAAAAAAAGGGAAAAAAAGCCGGCAACATGCAATCTCGCCGGCGCCGGCAACTAACAATGTTGCCGGCGCCGGCAGTCTAGCCACTACATTCCTTAAATTGCATGAATTCCTTTAATGCCATGAATTCATTAAATTGCAGGAATTCCTTGAATTGCAGGAATTCCTTGAATTTCATGAATTCCCTGAATTTCATGAATTCCACGAATTCCATGAAAATGCGCGATCTGCCGCTACCTTGCTAGAAATATGCTGTCTGAAAAAAATCGGTAAAAAAAATTGTCGTTACCGGTAATTTTTTTTACCGGTACCGACAATTTTTTTATTACCGGTACCGACAGTGTATGCACTTCGTTATTAAAAATCGATTTTTTGTGCTAACTTTGTTACTGTTTGGAAGAAAAATGATCTATTTTAGTTCAGGATTCAAGTGTTTGATTGAAAAGTTGTTTTTGTTGGTAGAATTATACTTTTGTTTATTTTTAATTAAATTTTGTTATGAAATATCTACTATTACATGTTTCTTCAAAATTCATTTGTAACTCTGAGTACGGCTATTTATATTCTCAAAAAGACGAACAATTTATCCTGAGGACTTTTTTCGATAGAAAAATTGCTTAAGTTATTGCATTGAAAAAATTAAAAAACGAAAATAAAAATTCTAAGCCAAAAGACGCATAATAGGAAAAAAGTCCAGAAGAGAAAAAAGTGGCCCTTTAGACTTCTTACAAGATTATCATAACTTTTTACTTTGTTTGGAAAAACTAAAATTCAAATTCTGATCGTAAAAAAATAATTAAAAATCATGAATTCTATTTTTCCGTCAAACTGTGCAAGATACGACAAAATATGAAAAGACATAAAGTATGTTCCAAAAAAAGATCTACAAATTTGTAATCAATTACTTTTTTATAGTATGTGTAGTTTTTGTGACAATCGCGAAAAATAACATTAAAAAAAATTATTTCTAGATAAACGACTTGAAGGCGGAAAAAACTTATAAACAAGAATTGTACAACCAAAAAATATCTATAATTCTTTCATGAATCTTTTTTGACGGAACGCGCAGTTTTTGTTTTAATCGTTAAAAAAAGATAAATAAAACTAAAAAATAATTTGTTTAAAATAACATAGGGTACGAAAATAATTATTATGCGAAAATTGTTTACATAAAAAGGATTTACAAACTTGTTACTAATCATTTTTGAATAGGAAAACTGTCGTAATTTAATGGTAAAAAACAAGATTAGAAAGAAAGGAATTGAACTTTAAGAAAAACTATACAAGAGATGAAAGAAAAAATAAATAGAAAAAGGTTTTTTACCCAACGAAGAGATACAAATTAGTTTTTCTTCATTTTTTCATAGGACTCTTAGTTTTTTTTAAACGTGAAAAATAACATTAAAAATCAAAAAATTAAATTCTTGTAAATACGATGTTAGATACGAAAAAGACTTAATGAACAGTAATTGTACAACCAAAAAATAAATATAAATTTTTTAGTTTTTCCAATAGCATGCGCAGTTTTTGTTTTAATTGTCAATAACAGAAGTCTGCATGTTGAGGATTTGTATTTTTTGTTTTAACTCAACGATTTTTGATTTATAATAAAAATATCTTTGAGCTGAAGCCTTTGCCATTATATATTTGATCAATTATTTAGCTCTTCATTCATAATGTGTCCCCTAAGGGTTTACATGACCTCTATTTCTTACATACAGTCTAATATCTAGTTCCTTATCTCTATTTCCTCTGATAGCGCAATTTAGGACTCATTAGCAAACGAGTGATCGAGGGAATGAAAACGAGAGTGCAAGCGAGAGAGAGCATGAGAATGCAAACGCAACTTAGTCTCCTTATACTATTACATAATCATTATTTACAATCTTCACGCTTCTAATCTCAGCTACTTCCGTTTCTTTTTTTTTACACTTTTTTATAACTCCAATTGGTCACTATTTTAACATGCATTCTTTTATTCTCTCTCATTCTCTCCTCTAGCACCCTCCAACTTTCTTATTCATTCCTCTCCTAATCCATCCTCCACTAGAATCCTAACCACATTCTCTTGCCAGTTTCCTTTATCTTCCATTCCTCTCCAGCATCATTCCCATACATGCTCCCATGTTTTCTCCACCTATTCACATATTCTACACTTTCTGTTCTCTTCTTTTTCCCAACACATTCCATCCCTTACCTCGATTCCCAATCTAAATCTTCCTATTCTTGTCCTTCTTTTCTCTCCCCATCCTCTATCTAGGTACTTTGGTACTCCTTTCTTTTTCGCAATCTTATACAATTTATTGCATTTTGAATCCTCAATCATCCCCCATCTTTCTATAAATTGTCTTTTCCTCTCTCTTTTTTCCAATTCCTCATAGTTTACTCTTGTCCCGTCTTCTATTTCTCTATTATTAAAGAACTCCCTCCTTTCTCCTTCTTATCTTGTTAATTCGATTAGCGTCCCTTTCCTCTCTTCTACCTCCTCGAAGCACTTTCTCGCGAACTCCCTTCCTTTTCCCTCCCTGACCTTCGTCTTAAATTGGCATACCGTCTTTTCCGCTCTAATGCTTAACTTAACCCTTCCCGCTTCTTCTCTCACCATATACCCCGGCGTCCTCCAGTCTGCCCCTAGTATCCACCTTATACACTTTACTTGTCCACTCTCAATATCTTTCCTTTCTTTCCACCGCCATATCTCTGCTCTATAACCTGATACCGGCTATACCAGTGTACCGAATAACCACATTGTCCTTCTCCAATTTTTGTCAAGCGTCTTTTTCCAATTCCCCATATCTTTCCCCTGCTTCTTTCTGTATCCTTTCTCTTATATGAGCTCTATAATCTCCATTCGTTTGCAAGATATATCTCAAATATTTAATCTCGTTTACATCTACTAACTTTATTCGCTTCCATTTGCCCGTCCATTCTTTCTTCATTCCCCTTCCTTTTCTAAACCTCATTATTTTTGTCTTTTTCACATTTAAATTCAACTTTTTTTCCATCTAAGTATTTCTCTAATCCTGTGATTAAGCCAGCCATCCCTTCTTCATCCTCTGCCAATAAAATCTATGTCGTCTGCGTACGCCAGTGTATATATCTTTTCCTTTTCTATCCTAACCCATCCCCAACCTTTTCATCACATTTCTTCTCCAGAGTCTGATATTTATATATTAAACAAGAGTGGGCTCAGAGGATATCCTTGCCTCACTCCCCTCAGCAACCAGAAGCTATCTTCTACTTGATATTCTACTTTTACTCTACTTTTTGTCTCTCTAAAAATTTCCGATACTATCTTTATTAATCCCTTCCTTATCCCCTTTTTCATCATAACTTTTTCTATTTAGCCTCGGTCTAATGAGTCAAACGCCGCATTTAAGTCCACAAACATTGCTATCATTGCCCCATTTTCCCTTTTAATTCTCATATTTACTAGATAGTTCAGAACATATATGTTGTCCATTACCTCATTCCTTTTCTAAACCCTGTTTGAGTCGGTCGCTCTATATTTTTTTCCTCAACTTCTCTCTTCAATCTTCCTGACAAAACTGTTACACATTATTATCTATTATATATTACCCATGCCCATTCCTCTGGTTCCTTCCCTCCATATTTCCATACTTCATTTGGAATCTCATCTATACCAGGTGCCTTTCTATCCTTTATTATTCCTAAAGCCTTAACTATTTCTTCCCTTGTTATGTGTTCTTTCTCATCTCTTTCCTTATCATATTTGCCTCCCTTTCTTACTTTTCTCTCTACTCCTCCTAAAAAATCCAAGAAATATGTCTTCCATTCTACCATTTCAATATCTTGGTTTACTCTTTTTTTTTCTTCTCTATTTGCTACCTTCTATAACTCATCTTCTGTCCTGATCTTCTGCCCCTCTTCCTTAAACCTTTTATTTTATTACTTGTTCTTTTGATCACACAACTCAGTTTACTCTTTCTTTTATTCCCCATATTCTTCCTTATTACTTTTTTTATTTTCTCCACCTTCTTAATTCCATTCTGAACTCCTTTTATCTCTTTACAGTCCTTATACCATTCAGTTCTATTCCCCCCTTCACTAACTATATTTTTGTTCACATAAACCCCCTCTACCTTCCACTTTTCTCCTCCTATCTTTACCTCTTCTACTATAAGTCTTTCTATTTGTTCTTTCCTCTCTTTCTTATCTTTCGCTATTATACATTCGTTTCTGCTCCCATCGCCATTCCTCCCATTGCTATTCCCTTTTTAATCTTTCTCTTTGCATTTTGAACTCGCCATTTGTAACCTCTTGGTAACCTTCCCTTTACTCTTTCCCATCCCTTTTTATCTAGCCAAGTCTCCATCATTATGTGTATATCCAATCGTGACAAATTTCTCATAAATTCCCTATCCTTTCTCTCTAATCCTGCAATATTCCAGTAACATATCTTCTATTCATCCCTACTTTCGTTCCTTATCTCTGTTTGCTTCTTACTATTTCTTATTTTGCTATCTCCAGTTCGTTCTTCACCTAGTTTCTAGACACTTAGTTTCTTACTATCTCTTCCTTTCTACATCCTAATCCCAACATCCTCCGCCAATCTGTATTCCGCCATACTTAACCTATGTTCTCTTTCCCTTTTTTCTTTCCTCTTCCACTATTTCTTAATTTATATTGCATCTTCCTTTCTACCCATGTCAAATCATCCTCTATTTTCTCTGGGCTTCCGTATAATAACCTCTTCTTTGTCATCGCCTTCCTTTATGTTCCCATGTTTTCAGTTTCACCAGTACCATTATCTCCTTTCTTCGCTCTTCCCTTCCTACATTTTGCATTTCCTCGATCTCTACTTTAGCATTAATCCTTTTTAGTACTTCGTCCCTCGCTCCAATTTTTTCCATACCGGTGACGCTCCATACATTTTAGGATTTTTAAGGGTGGATTTTAAGGATGGATCATGTTGCTATTTACGCTTCGGTTTACCAAACGCTTCCTTGTCTGAGTTTCCACAAGCCATCAAATGGATGCAACTTGCGTAAACTCTTTCTGAACTATACTTCCCTACCCTGCTATCTCATCTTCTTTTGTGCTTATCTCTACCTAACCTGCTATGTCGCTGCTAGTTATCTGCACCAGTTTCCCTGCCCTGCTTCACACGCCAAAGAAACCAACCTCCCAGGCAGTCCACGAACTGACTCAAAACACTCAAAACATTCTCTCACTTTTTCAATTTCATTATTTTTATCACACTAAATCTCACTCAAACACATTTCCTTCATACTCTGCCCATTAATTCACCTCAAATCTCACTGCAATTCACCGAATTTAGCAACATACAATCACCGCTACCAAACACTTTCACGCCGGAAACGGAAGTTCTAGAAATTCAGTTTCTTTGGTTAAAAGTTCAACTACTTTTTGGAGAATTTATTTTTTGAATAATTTTTAAAACTGCAGCACTTCATGAAATTTGTTTAATATTTACATTTTTAGAGACTCTTTAGGAGAATAAATTTTTTTAAGATTCCTGTGATAATTTAGAATCATTTTTTATTTGAAAAATTAATTTTTGAAGACAATATGAAAAGATTCCTAATTACTTCTTAAGACTTTATAAAAGATTATCGAAAATTATTTTTAAAATGTTTCAAATGCAAATTTTTGAAGGTTTTGAATACAAAATTCAAAAGCTTTTTAAGTATTTTAAAAAATTTGTCGAGGATAAAATTTGTCTTAAGATTTCTAGAAAAATTCAAAATAATTTCTCATTTGTTATAATTAACTTTAAAACAACATTTCAAAATTCAACATTTTCAAAATTGAAGAATAGCAGATTTTTAAGATTGTCAAATAAAAAGTGCAGATGTTCTTTAAAGGCTTTTAAAGGTTTCGAGGTAATAATAGAAAAAATTTCTTAAGACTCTTGAGAAAATTTAGAGTGATCTTAGATTAAAAATATTAGTTTTAATAGAATAATGTAAAAGATTTTCAAACAACGCAAAATATTTATAAAACTGTCAAAAAATAATACAAAAAATTTCAAGGCAATTTTAGGAATTGAAAGACACAGTTTAAAAAGTATTCAACAATTTTAGAGGTTGTGAAGAGCTTAAAAATATTTAAAATTTTGAAAGATTTCTTGAAATTCATGAAGTATTCTTAATTTTCTTTTAAAATTCAACCAGTTACAAATACCTTTTAAGCTACACTGAACTTTACCTAGGGAAATTATTTGTATAGACTCTTGCGAACAATTGAAAAAAAAACAATTAAAAAAAATTGTTATTAAAAAACTTTTATTTCTATAAAAAATTATCTTAAAATACAATAAAAACTATACATTGAAGATGCGAGTTTAACAACAAAGAATGCTGCCTATCAAATAAACATGAAAGTTCAAAAATTATTTTTAAAAATTTATCCTTATTTTTTATACATTATTAATCTGAAAAAAGAAGACGTCATATGACTGGAATAAGATCCACGAAGATCTGTTTTACAATTTTACCATATAACCTTCTGATTGTTTCAATAAAGCTGCAAGCCCTTCTAGGGCGGCCGTCTTAATGTATAAAAAAATTGCCGATTTTTTCTGGGTTCGTAAAACATTTGCTTGTTAATAAAAATTAAAGAAAATGTCATTTGAAATGATTCAAACTCAACTGCGAATTAGGGCAATCAAAATTGCACTGCCTTTGATTTAAAAGTTTTGGAATTGACGCTTATAAAACTTGTAATTCCGAAATGTTTGATATATAGGCTGATCAATTTATATGTATAAAACAGACGTTTCAACACATCAGTTTAACAATTTAAAATCAACTGTCATTCAACTGTAAAACCTTCCACATTTAAATTTCATAAATGGAACTGTATAAAGATTTCTGATTAAAAAATATAAATCCACTATTAGAAATAAAAGTCTTTAGCTTAAAAAAGATTTATTTAAATCAAAGTTAAATTTTTTTCAGCTCTTAGTCAAAGAAACTGCTTTTTCTTTATTCATTGTGTTTTTTATGAAATTATACAGAAGCTCGATCAATTATCATTTGGAAAATCGAAAAATTCACAAGATTTGTATCGACAACTACAAATGACGTCTTTTTTCCTGAAATTATGAATTGTTTGTTGTCATATTTTAACCGCGTAACCTGAAGGGCTGAATACAATCCCTAATAGAGGGGTTTTTTAGAAAATGGTCTTGCTGATTTTTCTAATTTATTTATAATATGATGCATTTCATGCGCTCTAGGAAGCGCCTTAAGGCAAGACGTTAACTACCATGTCCAAGGTCAAATGTTATCAAGGTATGGTTTTCCTGGAATACCGAACAACATCCTAGTTAAAATTGTTTTATCTCCATAAGTGCGGCTCTTAGGGGTGGATCCTTTAGTTTCCTAGCTGCTCCTGGAAACGAAATGGATCCCAAAAACCGAACAAAAAACGATTACATCGAGGAATGTCTTAAAGTACCCCCTCTGTGAATACTTCTTCGATAGAGAAGACAGAAATCAACGCAGAGGTCAAACTACCTTCAAATCAACAAGGAACCAGTAAGTTTCTAGCATCTCGATCGGTAGAGCTGTAATGGAAATTAAATTAGACCCATAAACGAGGCTAAAGCTACTGAGGATGCTTGGTTCAGAAAAGGTTCTGAGAAAAATACAAGTTGTTATGCTGATAATATATGGCTAAGAATCAGCTTGATTAGTTCAAGGAAACATCTGGGAAACATAAAAAGGGTCTTTTTTGGCTATCACTGGAACAAGATGAAAAAGACCAACAGCGACACTGGAGTGCATCTTAGGTATGCTACCACTGCACCATCAAATTAGGCAGAGGGCTGCGGTGGAGGCACATAGACTTTCCCTAACGGATTCCCATAGAGATGTTGCTTCCCTCGATCTGCATGATTGGACGAAGATCGTATTATCAATCACTGAAATCTTGTGCGTTCACTTTGATAAAATTCTAAATTAATAGACGTTCACGAAGCTCTTTAAAAGTGATCTGCCCAAAGAGGAAAGACTGGCATTATGAAAAGGTGAGAAGCAATTTATTTACAACGGTAAGACTTATCTGGTATACAGGTGATTTGAAAGACTTTCATGGTTCTCAAACTGAAGTACTTGGAATGAAACCCACAGCGGATCTAAAAATCGTTTTGAAGAAATCTCCTCCCATATTTCCAGCTGAAATCGTGGCTATTAAAACAGGCCTAGAGGAGATTCGTAAACGTGGATTTGTTAACCGACATATTTAAATATGCTTCGATAGAGAAGCTGCTTTGAGAGCTCTATAATCGAAAGACTTCACATCGAAACTTGTCTGCAGTTGTCTGCAGGAGATTTTCAAAGTGTCCGGTAAAAACTGGGCAAACCCTATCTGGGTTCCTGGAAATAAAAACACTGAAGAACAAAAAATCAAATATGCTTGCAAAAATTTGGACTAGAAACACACTTAACGGACTTAAACCATACTAAGCAATATATTTCCAGGTTGCTAAGGGTATGATACACTCTAAAAAGGTAATCAAAAAACCATCTTCAGGATAGTCTAAAAGAAATTCCGAATATCGAAAGAAAGAAGATGGAAAGAGTGTTTAAAAAGCTCACGGACAATTTCATCTTAAGGTGAAAGGGTAACTTCCTCCAAAAGTCTCAGCGAAACAACTAGAAAATTAATGCATAAATTGAAATTTTTTGCATTGCCAAAAGTAAAACAAAACCTATGGAGGCTCTCTCTTGAAAATAAAATTTATTGAACTTATTTTATTATTATTAAAAAAAATCTTGGATTATCTAATTCCGAAAGTTTTGTAGGCTCAACATTCGAGAAAACGGCCATGCGGTAAGTAATAATGAACACGATTTCAATAAAAAAATATTGAATTATTCATTCATTTAAGCAAGGTTTCGCTGAGACCAAAGTAAAATAAATCGAGAAAAGTTCTGTGAAAAGCCGATTTCTTAGTTCCTAGATTTACTGCCATTGGTCACTACTGGTCTTTTCTTGTTTTGTGTATGGATAGCTAGGTATTGTGAAAGGGTATTCCAGACCTCACAGAAAAACATTTAAAATTATAGTGCTTAGCTTCCAAAACTTCACTGAGAAAATTGAGTCACAGTAACGAATCGAAACTGCAAAATTATCAAATTGCCAACCTCGGGATTCCATACCAAATAGATACATCTTTTTGTTCTTTAATTCTCCTGTAATGCCTTGTTTCATGTTTTTATTGAGTGAATTCAAATAAGGTGTACTACCACCCACAACAATAGAGCTATCAGATTATACAGTACACGGAAGACTACACCCTGAACCAAAAAGGAAAGGTTTTTAAACACATGCGCTGCGGATGATATTCCCGCTTAAAAAAGAGCATTGAGAAACACATAAGCAAGTAGCCGCAGAGAATCTGCGCGTTATCACGAGTCAGCGCACCCCTGTGAATACAGGCGAATTGCGTACGACCGTTGCCGAGTCGCGAAACTCGGATCTCAACGGTGCGCCACCACACTGAGTGGAACCAAACTAAGAACTATCTCAATTCCTTGGTGCTCCTCTTACTCTAGCAATCTGTAGTTCCAGTCTTCTCTCACGAGTGGCGTTCCGACTCTCAGATGAAACGATTGGCGGAGACGCCACTCTGACATTCATTCGTTACTTTGAGCTTGTAGTGGTAGCATTGTCTCGAGGGTTTACAACCAAATTAAAATAAAAGGACAATATCAAACCAAAATGAGAGGAAGTAACCGCGGGGACAGACAGTTGCCAGCTAGGTTTTTTTATGCTTTTTGTTATTTTTTTAATTGTACAATTTGTCGCGTTTCCACGTCGTGTGGCGAAGTGGCAGACACACGGTTTGATGCTTGATAGTTTCTGACGCCTGTCAAATTCAAGTTGCCTTTTTTTTTAATCTGGTAGCAATACCAGTAAAAATTATTATTGGGCCAGCATGGAACTTCGCTCGTATGGTATTTGATTAAAATGTTGACATAGCTTCTGTGTTCGAGGGGTCGCTTGAACCATTACGGTCGATCTGGTCGGTAAAGCATGGCGCCATTCAGGTCATTCAAAGTGCATTGAGCGGAGCGAAAGCCCATTTATTTATTTTATTTTATCTCATCTCATCTTGTTTTAATTTATTTTATTTTATTTCATTTTATTTTAGTTGACTGGAAAACTATCTGGCGCCCTTCAAGCAATATATTGGACTCATC
>NC_046659.1:131306408-131356469 GCF_010883055.1 Belonocnema kinseyi | reverse complement strand
AATTTCAGTATTAATAAGCTTGTACTAAAAAGTTAATTATTTATCTAATTCATTTTCAAATTTTATTTTAAGTGAAGAACAGCGAAATCTAATTGGAGCTTATCTTTGTGAAAACCGTAATAATATATTATATTATGACATTGCTGCATTTTCAAATTTATTCAAGAATTTAGATTTATCTACAGCGAAAAATATACTAATTTTACAATTTATTGCAGGTAAATTTATGTAGGAATCGGTGAACAAATTTTTCTTACTGCCAACAAACTCGAAGAATAATGCAAAACTTTCACTTTTGTTTATTATTTTACATATTTTGAATGCAGTCTTTTCATTGATTTAATTTATTTTCAAAACTATACTTTTCATATAAATAAGATGGCAGTTATTATTGATCAATTTATCCCTTGTCAAGGTTCCGGTAAAAAAAGTTTTCTTTCTTCTAAAAAACTCGAGGAATAATGGAAAAATTGCACTTTTATTTATTATAAGTTTATTGATATACATATTTATAAGGCAGGTTTCTATTAAGATAAACATATTAAAAACCAGATTTTTAATTGAATACAAAATGGAAGTGATCTTGGATCAATTTATCCCTTGTCAAGGTTCAGAGAAAAAAGTTTGCTTTCTGACAAACATGAATCGACAATAAAGAATGACAGCAACCTTTAAGGCCATATGACGAGAGGGTCACGTGACCAAACTAGTGTTTGCTTCTTCTTTCCCAACTTACGTTTAAACTCAATGAGGTATCGCTCTGAAAGTTTGGGAAATGAAATAGGAGGTAATAAAGTCCATGTCTCCCATTGTTCCGGTGGAAATTTTTAGAAAACGTTTTTTTTTGAAGAAAATATTAGTGGAAGTTTTCTTTCCCAACTTAGGTCCACACGGAATGAGATATCGTGTTAAAAATTTGACACGATAAATAGAAGGCATGCAAAAATTTGTCTCTGGTCCTAAATAATTATAATTGTGAAAAAAGTTTTTTTTTTTAATTTATATTTTGGAGAAATACCGACCGTGTTGTCGTTAAAACCTGCAAGCAATTTGCAATGTTGTCAATGGGCTAGTTATTAGGTTTGTATTTATCAAAGTGGGACAAAACAACAAAAATCGCTCACGAACATTATGCACCAATAATGCAAAAACTAATGTTTGCACTTGAAATGCAAATAAACATATTTAGTCTCACATACGTATCAGTCTGGTATCAGCTGTGTCAAAGCAGCACTAGCGCAGAGAGTAGGCAAATTCGAACTTCTAGGGGTATGTGGGTAAAACAGATTACATGATTACCGTCACAGAAAGTTAAAAGTCAAACTTCTGCTGTAAAACCTTAATTTTTCCAACGATAATCATTATTTGCATAAATAAACTTTTTTTTTCCTCCAACTCTTTGCAAGGCCGAAAACGATCCTTTAATATTTATTAACATTTCCCGAAAAAAAATTTCAGCGTTATTTAAACTTTTATTTTTCAATATGGGTGAAAAATATTGATCTTAGGGCTGACTTGATCAGCTGTTACACTCATCACATGGTCTTAATGTCGGAAGTATGACTTTCATGAAGAGACAGCACATCGTCTCCTCTGCGACTATGAGTTGCGAATTTTCGAAGAACTAGTTTTGTGAAAAAAATAAAATTCTATGCAAATGTTATGATTTACAATTAATAATAGTATAAAAGAAAAACAGTTTACCGATGATGAATGTAAAGTTCTTTATTAATTTACATTGACGTAAATATAATCATTAACTATGAAAACATTTTTAAATAAGAAAATAAGATACAATATAAAAATTTCCAGAATTTAAAATGTCATATTAAAAATTATAGAAAAGAAAAAAATTTTGGACCTCGCTCGAGATCCCGTCATAAATAGATTAAAAGTGTCAAACTAAAGTAGTAATTATATTAGTTAACGCATGTGAATATTATTAAACATATATCAATCTTTAACATGTACTTCATGGTACTGAGGAATCTGAGCACCTGGATATAGATATCCTGCTACAATCACGTTAGTGGGAAGTCGAAGAAAAACTGTCGCTTTTCTAACAGTCGCCATTTCTGTAGTGACTTTCCCCAATTGTGCTTCTAATGAAGGGAAGACTGCACCAATAAGAAGGCGAGTTCTTTCAAATTTCTCAGCAACGGTTATTTGTCCGAGATCTGCAATCTGACGTCTGGTATTAGCCTCATCAGGCACGGTTACATAAATAAGGTGCTGACCTGGCTTATGTGGTAGAGTTGGGTTAGTCATCCAGATAGGAGCTCGCACAGTAGACTTTAAATATCCAGACCAAATCTGGTGGTGCTGACCCTGAAATTCGACAACAACACGGGCGTTGTCAGGAATAAAGTCGACGTTAGTATTTCCTACAGCTGCTTTCATCGCTGCATCTAGATTTAAAAGAAAAATTGAGATTCTAAAATTTTTTCGTATACAACTGTTAATCTAAACCTGAATAATAATTGAATTAGATTCTTTAGACGTATTTTTAATTTCCTGAATAGTTCAAAAGTTTTCTTAAACATTTCTGGAACATTCTAATGAGAGGTTCGGAGAATTCCGAAAAATGTTCTAGGAATGTTCCCAAAAGTAACTAAGTGTCCAAGTATCCAGAAAGGTTCGTGGAATGTTCGTGAAATTGTTTTGAATTATATTTAATTTATAATAATAATGCGCACAATTTTCAGAACATTTTTGACACCTTCCTGAGAAACCTTTTCTGATAAACGGACATTCATGTACTTCCAGAAATCTTCTTGGAACATTTTTAGAAATTTATCGAACTTACGATTAGAATATTTTGGGAATTTGGAGGGAAACTTTTATGCTATCCAGTTTAAGAACGTTGATTTTATCTCTAGATTAACTTAGAAAGAAGATTAATTTAATAGAAAAGGGTACATCCATTCTCCATTTTCCTCTTTTTAAAAGTATTCCCTTCCATCCCTGGTATCAAGAAACTTTCCCCACTTCTCCTTTTATCGATTTAAATAAAAAATTTGGTTTAAAGGTTGAGAATTAAATTCCTGAACTAACAATGGAACATTCATTTTTTATTGAAAATTTATCTTTTTTGGTCTACTGATCTTAATCAATATTAATAAAATATCTATTAATCTTAAGATTGTGAAAAATGCTCTTCAGCTCCGCTGGGATATGAGCCCAGGTCCTTCAGATTGCCGTTATATGTTTCATTGAAAATAATTTTTTTTTAACAAACTGCATGGCTAAATGTTAAAATAAATTTTGTAAACAATATTTTTTTTGGTTGAATATTTATTGCTTAAGTTAAAAATTCAATTATGTGGGTGTGAATTAATTTTTTTAAATTAATATTTCTGGATAAAACATTAAATTGGTTTTATGAAGAGTCACCTGTTTGTTTTAAAAAATCAATAATTTTTTAGAAAATCAAAAGTATCAGCTTGAAAATTTACTTGCTTGTTGCGAAGGTTTACTATTTCGTTCCAAATTTTTGTATTTTGCTTGAATGAAACTGCTTTTAATTACAAATTTCTTTTTGTTGAATATTTATCAGTTTAGTCGAAAATTTCGTTATATGGTCTCTAAATAAATTTGTTACTGAAAATCCATTTTTCAGAATTAACATTTATTTATTCTGCAGAAAATTCACCCGTTTGGCTTGAAAATTATACTAATTGTTTAAAAATTACATTTTGTGTGTGAATGTTCATACTTTTAGTCAAAAATGCATCTGCTTTATTACCGAATTAACCTCATTGGTTAAAAACTAAACGATTTAGTTTAAAATTGAACTTTTTTTTTAAATTGTCTTAATCAATTGTTTTATCTTAAAATGTAACTATACCATTTAAGGTTGACGATTCATCTTTCCTGATTGAAAATTTCTGTATTTTATTGAAAATTTGTCTTTTAAGGTTCAAAATTAATAATTTTGTTTCAAAGTTTATATTTTGTATTAAAAAGTTAATATTAATAGTTGAAAATTCACGCTTTTTGTTGAAAAATACAACTTCATGGTTGAAGATTCCTCCATTTTGATTGAATAAACTGTTTTTTTTATTTTAGATTAAAACATTTTTAGTTTAAACATCAACTATTATGAATTATTTTTTAAACAAACTGCTTCGTTAAAAATTAAACTAATTTGTATGAAGAATCTTTCTTTTTGGTTGAATATTTGTAACTTTGGTTAAAACTGTAATTATTTGGGCCTAACTTAATTTTTTTTTAATTAATATTTTTGAATTGAACAGTCAGCTGCTTTATAGAGAATTTATCCTTTTTGTCTAAAATTAATCTTTTTGATTTAAAAATTCACTTTTTTGTTGAAAATTGATCTCTCAAGTTGAAAATTTAACTATTTTGTTAAAAATGTGTTTAAAAGGCTGTTAATTAATTTGATCAATTCAGTTAAAAAATCAATTATATGGTCGTTAATTAAATTTTTAAAATAAAAATTTATGTTTTCAGATTAAATATTCAACTTTTTTGTAGAAAATTCACCTCTTTGGCATTAAAGTTCAATAATTTGGCAGAAAATTAAACGATTTGTTTGAAAATTACATTTTAAAATTGAACTACTTTGTATTTCAGGTTGATGATTAATCTTTTATGTTTGAAAATTTATGAATTTTGTTGAAAAGTCGTCTTTCGAGGTAGCAAATGAATAATTGGGTTGAGAATTAAACCATTTTATGGAGGAGAGTTAAATAAGCGGAAGGGAATCAGAGGAATTCAGAAGAATTATGGTAAGGGTCAGATGGGTAACTGATTATGAGGGGAAGCAGCGGAGATGAGTGGAGAAAATAGAGGAAGTGATGGAAAATGAGGGTTGGGAAAAGGAGGGAAAATATAGCGAGGAAAGTAGAGGAAGTGAGGAACAATGAGGGAAGAGGAATTAGGAGAAAATAAAGGACAAGAAGTAAGGAAATATCAGATTCATGAAAGTAGGGAAAGTGAGGGGCGGGCAAATAAGGGAAGGGAAAGTAGAAGATGGTAAGTAGACAAATTTCAGAAAATTAAAGGCTAGAAAGTGGAAAAAATTGGGAAAAGGAAGCAGCGGAAATAAGGGAAGAACATCTGAGAAAATGAGTGACGGGGTGGTAGTGGAAATAAAAGGAAGGGATGCAAGGATAATTATTAAAAATTTATATGAATAGGAGAGGGGAAGTGAGGACTGAGTAAAAGAAGAAGGATTATTATGCACTTGACAGCAGAATCAACCAATAAAACTGCGATTGTTAAAACGTGGCGAGGGAAGTAGAGGTAGTGATAAAAAATAAGAGTTGGGAAAGCTAGGAGTAATGAAGTAAGGAAAGTAGGGAAAGTGAGGGAAAATTATGGAAGTAGAAGTAGGGGAAATTAGATAAGGTAAAATAGAGAAAGTAAGGTGTGAAAGAAGGATAGGTTAAATAGACAAAGTTAAAAAAAATTAGAGAATGGGAAGTGGGAAAATTGTTTAAAAGGGAATCAGAGAAAATCAGTGAATGGGTAGTAGTGAAAATTAGGAAAATGGAAAATGAGTGTAAATTATTAGAAACGAGGGTGAGTAAGGGTTGGGGGGGGGCGACTGGGGACTGAGTGAGGGAAGTTGGAATTATTTTGCACTTACCAGCAGAATCAAGCAGGAAAACTGCTATAGTAAGACCTATAGTTTCAGTAAGGACCATCATGTTGGCGTCGATGAATTTCGTTGAAGAAACTGGTAAACTGTTTAAAAATTCACTGCTACTTATACTAAAAGTTACTAATCTTTTCCAAAAAGATGGTCGAGTTTCTTGAGATTAGGGTAACCTACATGTCAGATACAAAAATATTTTCGAAATAAGTCCTAGGTCTAATGGCTTACATACCACGTGCTATGCTTGTGTACTAAAAATATACTGATAAGATGATCTCCGGACTTTTTTTTCAAATCTTCATGGAAATAAATAAAATTTTTAAACGCAAGAATTATTTTTCAATTTTTAAAGACAAATATATATTTTTAGTCAAATAGTTTAGCCAAATAGTTGAACTTTTAAATAAAGTAGATTTATTTTCAACCAGAAATTAAATTTTTACATTTTCAGCAAGAACAATAATTTGTTAAAGCAAAAAATGAATTTTCATATAAGATGCATACTTTTTAACAAAACTGTTCATTTTTAAACAAATACTTACAAGTTTCACAAGATTAATTAATTCTTACCACAAAAAAATAATTTTCTGTCGAAAAACACCAATTTTCAAATTTTCAACAAAATGTATGGATTTTTAACCAATCAGTTGTATTTTCAACAAAAAAGGATGAATTTTCTGCTAAATAATCTAATTTTCTAACACAAAAGATCGATTTTATAGGAGACGAATTTAAAATTAAAAGATATCATTTTTCATCCAGAAATTAAATAGTTTATTTTACAGTTTTTAAACATAATTAAAAAAAATAAAATAAAATGTTCGACACAATAGTTAAAAAGGGATTGAAATTATATGAATTGTTTTGAATTACCTAAAACAAAATTGGATTGTACTAAAAAGACGGATATGTAAACCAAAAAGACGAAATTTCTACAAAGTTGCTAAATTTCCAACCAAAAAAGATTTTTGAGCCAATAACAAAACATTTTACTCAAATTATAGCTTAAAATAAAGAATATCTCAGACCGGATACAAATTTTAAGAAAATCTTTATTTTTTAAGTTTCTTTGTTTATTGTTCTAAACTTACATGAATATAATTTTCCACGGTCACAAAAATAATCATTTTTTAGTTTATAGGATATTCCCAAAATTTTCTTTACATCTTTCGAATTCATTTCTGAAAATTTTGAAAATTTTTGGTCATGCTTTAATATCTTTTCAAATTCGCGCTTTTAATTAATTTTTTTAAAGGTAGAATAACTTTAAATATTCCCAGGATTCTTCAAAAATTTCTTCATCATCTTGAGACATTTAAAAATCGTTTAAAAACTTCATAATTTTATTTCGAAATCTTCCAAAGTCTAATTTTTTTTTTTTTTTTGACATCTTTTCAAATTTCAAAGTATTTCTCAAATATTTTTAAAACTTCTAAATGCCTTTTAAAACGATTTGAATTTTTCCTAAAATTAAAAAAAGAATCTTCAAAATTGAAAAATCTTTCTTTAATCTTCCAAGTTTTTTTTACAATTTTTAAAACCTTCGATAATTTTAGAAAATTAAAAATATTATTTTAAATTATACAAGCAATCCTGAAAAAATGTTATTCGCTTAAAAACTTTACAAATTCCTTTAAAAACTTATAAAGTTTTTAATCGGAAACTTCATAAATCTCTAACCAAAGAATTTAATTTTCAACGAAAAATATTAATTTCCGACTTAGAATGACGAATTTTTAAAAAAAGAAACGAAGTTTTCATCGCAGATGATTAGTTTTGAATCCTCACCAAAAAGGGATTTAAATTTAAAGCTAATTTCTAATTTTAACTTTAAAAACATCATTTCAGGTTTAAAACTATTTTTGCAATCTTGCAAGATTAGAAAATTTTGCTTTAAAACCTTCTAGATTCTTTTCCGAAATTTAAGAAAATCTTATTAAATGTTTTGAAATCTTTTCAAATTTTAGTTAAAAATTAATTTTTTAAAACAGTAAATACATTTAAACGGTCCTGCAATCTTCAGAAATAAGTTGTTATCTCTTAATATCCTTACAAAATTTCAAAATATAATTTTTTCAAACTCTCAAAGGTTTACATTTTGTTTTAAATTTTCCCAGAATCTTAATAATACAAAACATTGACTGTAAAGAATATAATTGATGCCTCTGTTATTAGAAAATCATTTACAATTTGAATTTTCTTTTTGATAAATAATTTTTTAGAATTAATATTCCTCTTCTGAAATTTTAATTCGCCGAAAACTTTGTAGACACACATGGAACTTTTGTTTACGGAAGTGATAATTTTTTAAGTTTCCGTGTTTTGAGGTAAAATTTTATCAGGCTTAATTAGAAGTGCATTCAGAAACTATAACACTCATAAAATTTTGTTTCTCTACACACAAACTGGGCAGATTGTTACTTTGGTAAATAAAAATACGACGTTTTTTGATACTAGGAGATTGACTCACTCATTGACAAAACAGACCGAAAATAAATAATTCTATTTTCATTTCAGATAGCTTCACGCTCGATGGCATAGATATTCCGCTTTATTAAATTAATATAAATTTTATTTAAATAAATTAGAAAGTCATAAGTGTCAAACTTATGATAATAATAAACTTCGTCACTAAATAAAGGATAATAACAGTTTTAGTTGCATTTACATAAAACTAGTTTTTTTTTTAAATAGAGTGAAACCCTTCGATAGCGCTATAGTAGAGTTTCACTATCTTTAGCCAAAAGATTAACTCCTTTGTTAAAAATTTATCTTTGATGGTTGTAGAAAAAAATCGTTTTTAGTTGAATGGTCAACTGTTGCTTAAAAATTCGGTTTTCGTGCGGAAAGTTCTTAGTTCAAAATTCAACCATTTTGTTGAAATTGTATGTACTAATTCAATTTTTTTGTATTAATTAAAAACTTTTCGTTGTTTCATTTAAAACTAGTTTGTATTATTAGGAATTGAAATTATTCGTTTAAAATGCATCTTTTTATTAAAATTAACTGTTCTAAATTTAAAACTGGAATTTTATTTTGCTGAAATATGAAATATCACGATTTTCTTTGAAAATTCATCTTTTTGGTAAAAAATTGATTTCTTCGATTGAAAATTTAGGTATTTCATTTTTACTAAGAAAAATTGATCTTTTTTAATTGAAACTTTAACTATATGTTTTGAAATTTATTTATTTTGTTGGAAATCCCTTTTTTCAAAAAGAAAAGTGATCTTTAGGAATGAAAATTTAACTTTTTGGTTTATAATTTATGTATTTTGTTGAAAATTCTGTTGTTGTAGAAAATCAATTTTTTAATGCAACCATATGGCTGATAACTAATACGGTTGATTTAAGGATTCAAGTATGGATTTTCAAAACGTGTTTTTCTTTTCGCTAAACTCAACGGTTTTTGGTTCAAAAAAATATATTTTTTAGTTGAAATATAAACCATCAAAATTTATAGTTAAAAATTTACTTTTTTCGGTGGACAGTTCAACCACGCTTATGAATCTTTTTAGAAACTGGAAGAATTTAAAAAAAAATGTTTCATGTTTAAAAGTTTTTTAAAACTTCGAGTTATTTTAAAACGCGTTTTAGAGTTTTACAGTTTTTAAAAAGATTATAAAATACTTTAAATCATAAATTTATTTTTAAAGAAGGATAAAAAGGTAGATTTTTGAAGACTTTGAAACAAAAATTTGAACTTTTTAAGAATTTTCAAAGATCTTAAGAGAATGAAAAACCTTCTAAGATTTCAAATGATATTTTATTTAAAAAAATTAATTTTTGAAGATAGTTTGAAAACATTCTTAAACATATCAAAAGATTTATAAAAATATGGGGAAAAATCTAGAAGAATGGAATCTGAAAAAATTAAAATCGTTTCAAAAGATATGTACACATTTTAAAATCAGTGGCAAAATAATTGTAATTTTGGGATTATTTAAGGAATTAAAAAATGTAGATTTTGTAAGACCTTGAATAACAAATTTAGAAGTTTCTTGAAAATTAAACAAAATTCAAGTCTATAACATTTTGATTGCAAACTGAAAAAAAATTAAAAGAATCTTTCTCTTAAATATTTTTCTAATTTTTCTTTCCTTTCTTTATTTTTATCCAAGAAGAAAAATAATTCTTTTCTTATTTAGGAGTAAGATTCTTTTTATTTTTTTCCGGTTGCAGTATGAACATTTTATGTTGGCTGTCTAAAGATTTTTAAATCTTTTGATGTATACTAACAATATTTTTCAAAGGTTCTTGAGAGAATTTAAAGTATTTAAAATATTTGAAATTGATTTAAGATTTCTTGAAATTCATAAATAATGTTTAATTTTCTTTTAAACTTCGACCAGTTTTGATTATCTTCTGAACTAAACTAAAATTTCCCAAACTTTTGTGAAATTCCTTAGAGTAAAGAAACTTGACTAGAAATTTTCTTGATATGGTTTCGACATATCTGAAATTTTCAAAAGTTGTTTTTAAGTATCTCAAGGAACATAGGAAAATTGTATTCATATAATGTTCAATAAAATTACCCAAATCGAACTATAAGATGAATTTGTATTTAAAAAGTGTCATTGTATTTTTAACTGTATCAACTAATTTTTTAAAATAAAATTAATGTATTTTTACGCCTACATTTCAAAAAATTTATTTTCAACGTAAACGAAGTAGGTTAAATAGAGGAAATTAGTAAATAATTATTGCCTTTTCCATTACCAGGAGTTGACTTTTATACACGTCATGAATTTCGAGGTGAGCTGACCTACTTGCAGTTTCTAAAGATAAAATCCCTATTGTTTTAATAAAGCTGAAAATCTTACATGGGTAGTCGTCTCAATGAGAACCAAAATGTCCAATTTTTTCCAGGGTCGTAAAAATTTTCTTTGTCACCGAAATTAAAAATACTTTTATTCGAAGTAATCAAAACTGAACTGCAAATTGGGGCACTCAAAGTAGGACTCTTTAATAAAAACCCTTTTTAAGAGAAGCTTTTAAAATTTCTAATTAAAACATTTTTGATCTAAAGGCCAAATAATTTACATGTATAAGAAAGAATCATTTAATGATTTTCAATTTAACAACTTGAATTTAAATGCTATTTCACTGCAAAAATTTAAACATTTAAATATCATAAATGGAACTGTCTAAATATAGCGGAGTAAAGATCTCATCATAATTTTTTGTAATTTGAAATTAATTAAATTTAATATTTGATATTTAAATGTACGGAAAACAGGAATTTTTTTTAAACTTCACGTTTAAAAAATGTATTTTGTAATATTGTATGAGATCGTTAAAGTCTCTTTGATCATAATCCAAGTATGTTGAAAATGTTTTCATTCTAAGTTAATAATTTCAAATTTTGTTAATACCTAATATATTTGAAATTTGTGTAGATTTGATAAATAAAAACGAAAATGTAAGAAATTTAAATTAGATTAAATTCCAAATTAAAAATCCTATTTAACGTCCAAAAATCAAATTGATGCAAGCTCTTGTTAAAAACAAGAATCCAACGACCAAATTTGGACCACAACGAATAAACTAAAACAAACTATTCTATTGTAATCTGAAAAAAAACTGACAAAAATAGGTATCAAAGAGAGAGCACCTGTTCGTGGGTGCTGCCAATTTCTACCGTTTCTACGTTGGTAATGCAATTTTATTTAGTTTAAATTTGCATTTTTAATGTTATTTGATTTTAATTGGACGATAATAGAAATAAGAAAGACAACAAAAAGAAAAAGAGAAGGAAGGGTATGTGGTTGGCTGCCTTCTCATTTTTCTTTCCTCTTTTTTATTTTTGTTCAAATTTTTTTTTCAGATTACAATAGAATTTTTTGTTGTTTATTCGTTATTGTCTAAGTTTGGTCGTTGGATTCTTGTTTTTAACAGGAGTTTGCATCAAATAAACTTGAATTATTTTTTCTAGAAAACTTGAATTTCGTATTATTCTTTATTCATAAAATCTAATTACAATTATACCATTCTTATCCATATTTTCATTTAAATCATTGTATTTCCTTTAAAGCTGCTTTAAAGACCAGAATCAAAAATACGAGAATAACTGATAATAATAATAATAATAATAATAATAATAATTCGCGAAGGTGTTCTCTTAACGGAAGGTAGTCCTCCTACCCAAGGTGTTCCGTGTTGATGTCGCGGTAGGGCCTGAGCTTTCCTCTCATGACTTTGACGGCTATGTTGGCGGTAGCATTGCTATTGACAGGGTTTCTCATGCCAAATAGGCTGATAACGAAGAGAAAAGGGACTAAGTAGAAGACCATAATCCATAAATTAAAAATGGAGCGTATATTTGAGATTTTAAAACGCTTATCACTTCCCGAGGATCGTCGGAGCGCTCCTGGAGCCACAGCTAGGGGCCATAGCATGTTAGACGGTGGTGATAATGAGCTGCGAGTTGGTCAGGCAGATCTCACTTATCAAACAGCTAGCCACCAAGAACGTCTGTGACAAACGGTAAGCAGTGGAACATCAACTCTGCCTGCTGAGGATGCTTTAGCTAGGGTTAGCTATTTGCAGCTAACCACCTCGACAGAAATACCGTGGGAGAGCATCAATTGGGACACCACAATGAAAAAAAAATTGCTGCGTCTCTATTACGAATGTGCGAAGTTTGTAACGAAAATGGGGACTAATCTACACGTGACAGAAGACCGAGCAATGAAGATTAAACAACAGATTGATTTTGCGTGGAAAAACGACGGCAATGAACATCAGCTAGAGGAAGCCGCGTCACACAGTCAAGCAGGAGCAATTGATGTTCTTTCTTAACCTAATGATGATCCAACACCACCAAAACCTCCAAAAATGGATGGCCTTATACTTCCAGAGGCAGAAGCAGAGGTTCAGCAACCAAAAAAGTGCTAGTCACAAATGAGTAGAATCCTTGGAAGATGTGGACAACGAAGACTTGATTGAAGCTGTAGACATAGATACTAAGGATAATGAACATCATGTACCGGATCCATCAGAACCACATCCGGATATTAATAACGATGATGTGGATAGAGAAATCCCAGAAAAACTGCAGCACCTTGGAAAGGAATTTTGGTCATGCTTTTTTGGAGTTCATACATGTACAACTAAAACTAAGTCATTTCCTGCCTAAAATGAACATCACAAATGAACTGCGTGAACTAATAGAATACCTCAACAGCAAGGTTTTACCTGTGCTTTTGAACGTAATACAAATTGCGCTAGAACGTTAGAACGTTAAACCACAGAACTAGCTTGCAAATGCAGTTTTTGTCCATCAAGGGATCGAGATCCACCATAAAAGATCAGGTTGGACATGGATGTCAGTAAAGTAAGGTGAAAATTGGATCGATTAACTCCATATAAAAAAGGAGATAGAACCAGAAAGCTGATAAATCATGTTACGAAAATCATCCATCCTCGGCACATCGCGACATAAACACCAGCAATACTGGATGAGATTATGGACTCCCAACGATGGAGACTTGATGTTCTTACTACCAGACTTCGTCGGTACTAGAAAAGTAATGCACGAAGGCAACAAAATCGAAACTTTCAGACAGATAAAAGAAGGTTCTATCGTAAACTGACAGTAAAGCAAAATAACCAGCAAGATACCGAAGTCCCTCAATTGGAAGATATTACTAACTACTGGTTGGGTGTTTGGGGAAAAATGAACAGATGCCATTTGGAAATTGCATGGTTCAAACTGAAGGAAGCAAGGACAAGGAATAGCCCTGAACAGTGCTCGTACCGAGTGCCCCGAAAACACTTCTACGCATGCGCCGTGTTCGGTCTCCGATTTGTTGGTATTCGCGCGAAATTTAAAATGCTAAAACATAACATTTTTATTGTTTATTATGAATAATCTCATTTTAACTTATATAAATGTTTATTAGACCGATAATAACGAATCTTGATTAAAATAAAAATTTATTAAGTGCATACTGTGTAAATAAAAAATATCCTTTGGTACTCACTATTCTTCATTTAAAATATGTACGATTAAAAATTATGTATATGTTATGATTTACATTAAAAACATAATAAATTAAATAGATTTAAAATATTAAACTCCTATAAATAAGATGAAATTAAATAAAAAATTAAATTGTACTATATACGAAAAAAATATTAAAAATTACGTTGAAAATAAAATAAAGTTTAATTTTAATTATTGAAAATTGATTTTGTTCGGAAAAAATTTAAAAATAAACAATAAATATTGAAAAGTCTTGTACTACATTACAATGTGCCAACAGCCCGTTTACCAGGTGCCCCACCATCCAATGACCACGGTGCCCATGCACCAATCCCTAATGACATCAATATGTCGGTTCTTCACGACACCCGGACGGCCACTTACGAAGGTATGCAATCACTTGCCCATCATGGTAGACAAGTGCCCTGCTACCACTCTGGCCAAGTACCTAGCTTCGGCAGCTTTTGTGGAGTCTATGCTCCAAACGTCAATTGTTCACAAGCACATCGCTACCACACGCCGCAAAGAACCGCTGAAAGCGGCACCTAACCTCCACATGCTAATTTGGGGCAAGTCTATCCCTGGATAAATTATCCAAGGGAGGGAACATCCAAGGGAGCCCAGGGAGGGAACAACTTGTTTGGACCTCCTCAACCAGAATTCGGTGGAGGAGATTTCGAAGATCCGGTGGTGTTTTTAAACGAAGTAGAAGCCTGCTTAAATGCCACCAACATTCCTACAGATTTAAGGACACGATTCGCGGCACTCTCCTTGCTAGGAGACGTGGCCCGTTGTTGGGAACCTTACAAAGGTCTGGCCTTTGAGTGGAACCGTTTTCGTGAGCTGTTGGTACAGCGTGTTGAGAGCCCCGTGACGCAGAGCCGCCTGTAATCCACCCTCTACTCACAGAAGCAGGATGAAAAGGAACTCGTAAGCGTCTATTTACAAAAGAAAATGCTATTGAATCGACGGTCAAAAAGAACTGAATCCGAGGAGGCGCTAGTGGCATCCTTCTTAGAATTACTTCGACCGACATTTGGCAAGGTGTTCGAGCAGCTAACATTCGCTCCTATCACGATCTGCTTACTTTCGTCAACAACGCCGAGGCAGATGAAACCGAACTTTTGAAATGAGCAGAGCGGAGAAGCAACAATAGAACTGAGTCTCGTCCAGTATCTAGGCAGATCGATGCGAAGGACTCTCCGCCAAAATGGTGGTACTGCCCAGGTAGGCACTTAAATCGGGATTGTCCGAAAAGAAATAAGACCAGTGAGCAATCAAGTAAAGAGGGCCTCAGAATACCTGATAACCGTCAAAAATCCGGCAAATCAGCAATGCTCATGCGATAACATTTGGATTTCCACAAAGAGGGAAACCTTACACAAACTCGCTCAATAAGCCACAAAATCGAACTGATCACTACCAAGCCCGTAGGAAAAAGACCCTACACTTACTCGTCAGAAAAAAAGAAAATAATCCAGGACCAGATAAAAGAGATGCTACACCAACAAATCATAGAACCCTGCATGTCACCCTACTGTTCCTTCGTAGTCTAAACTAAGAAGAGGAATGGGGAAACTCGGTTTTGTATCAATTTTAGAGGTCTAAACTCGATCGCGAAGGAAGTGACACAAACTTTGCCTCTGATACCAGACGTAATCAGAGTGTTCGGAAACGCCACAGCCTTCACTACCCTAGACCTGGAAAACGGACCCAGCGTCTAGAAATAACACGGCCTTTACGGCTCCTGATGGTGGAACCTATTGCTTTAAGGTCATGCGCTTCGGCCTTAAAACCGCTGCCAACACATTCCTGCCACTCATGGCTCAAATCAAACTGCGGGGATACTTGAATCACTTCTGCATAGTATATTTATACGAAATAATAATTTACTCAAAAAACTGAGAAGAACACCTCTTGCACGTCAGCTTGGTCTTGGAAAGACTTGCAATTCACGGCCTTACTTGCGCGCTCGAAAAATTCAAGTTCGCTCGTAGTCAGGTACTATATTTGGGATATTTAGTCACCAAAAACAATAATCAAGTCCAAAAAACGCATATTCAGGCAATCCAAGAAAACCAGGTCCCCAGAAATAACCTGACTAACCTGACTAACCTTCCCTGAAAAGAGATCGCTTGAGCCTGCTCATGATAATTGGGATCAAGACATTCCGGAAATTTCGTTTAACCTGCGGAACCGCAAAAATGCCGCAACTGGAAAAACACCCAACCAAGTACTATTTGGTTCTTCAATTGAAAGACCCGGCAAATGGTCACTCCCCATTCCTCAAGAAAAAGGCTCACAGCACCGACACGAGGACCTCCAACAGGAGGTCCAGGATCACCAAAAATATCACATCGAGAAAAAATACAATTCGCAGCCAATTCAGCCACCACGCTTCAAGGTAGACGATTTTGTAATGATAAAAACACACGTGCTGTCGGATAAAGCCCGAGGCATAAATGCTGGATTTGCTCTAAAACGGTTCGGGCCATTTCCAATAATTAAAATACTTGGTGAAGAGGTTTACGTCGTACAATTGGGAAAGAGAACCTGCAAAATAAATGGAACCCAGATGTAGCCCTTCTACACCCGGAAGCGGCATCTGAAACAAGCAGGGATCTTTCCTGTCGACTCCTCAGCAATTAAATCAAACATCCTGTCGGCCCAAGCAACTATACCAGGGTACCCCAGTCGTCACATCAAACGTAGACCCCCCCCCCTCCCCAGCAGGCGGATATCGCGCGTTCGCCGTCAATCCAACCGACTGAACCCGAATCCAACGATAACCTTGCCAATTACTCATTCAAACAGGAGACACCTACTCTTGCCCTTTCATCCGTCCAAGCGAGCGAATGTCTAATCGCTGAGGAAGATGAAATACCCTGAGTCAGTACGAACTCAATTTCGTTGCTGAATACGCATGGTGTTCCTGGAAACCATAAAACGCCATAAAAGAGTTTCTTCGTACCAAGGGTACTTGGGAAACCAGCGAAATCATCACTGAGGAGGCATAAATTACTCCCTTCTAAAGAAGCCAACAGGACGGACAGGAAGCTCGCAGAATCCAGCAGCCAGAGGCAGGACCATCATCAAGATAGCACAGTCCAGCCTCGCTACAATTTCCGCCCCAGAAGGGGTAGAGTTGTCTAAATCCAGCATGTAATTCTCATAAAGATTTTTAACTTTAACTTTTGCCATTTTCAGTTCTTTCGATCTTTTTTTTCTTTTAGAACGTTTTGCTGTGGATCGAGGACGGCTTAAGAAGGACCCGATTGTAAATTGTCTCCCTCAAGCATGCGGCAATTTTAGTACAACGACAAGATTGTTCTTCCTGCGCCCTCCTAGATCATCGTCAAAACGCTCCATGTTTCACATTAAAGGCTAGCGATGTAACTTTATTTAATCACTAATAAATGAAGTTGGTAAAGAGAAGAAGCGACACGACGGACACGCAAAACGAGAATTTCGCCCGAGACACGGATTCGCCCATCAGGGGATGACCCCTCCACATCACATCTCACCGGTGACCTGGTGGTTACCACAAGGGTACCCTTAGGTTGTCAGTGGGATGTGCATGTACCCATCATTGTACCCATCCCTTGATGCTTTACCGGGGACCTTTGAGGTGTTGATTAAAAACCAAAGCTTTCAAACGAAGGATAATAGCTTCGAATGAAATATTATGTCAAAATAACCTAGGTGAGTAAGATAAGAAAAACCTCAATCTCTTACCAAATTCTTCCTTCCTTAATTACCTCATCAGAAATTGTATGTCGCCCTAAACCTTGTCCTTGCATTTTACTGATGTAAAAATACAATCAAAAGGAGAGTTGAACCTTAATATTAATGTAACGACTACAAATTACACAATATTTCTACAGTTTTTCCGCTGGACCGGGAAACCGGGAAATGACAGTTAATTTATTTCTTGACCGGGAATTTGATTAATTTTCGGGAGAAAAATCTGTCCGAGTTCGATTTCAACAGTATTTGAAATAATTGGTTGAATTTACATTTTCTTCAATCAGGATATCATTCATTTAACAATGAGTAATTCAAAAATCTTTCACTTTAAAAATTCTTCAGTTTAGATTTTTATTTTTAATCGTTTATTTTTTATTTAAAGAATTTAAAGGTTCAGTATTAAAGACTTGAAAAACAAAAAATTAATTCGTTTGAAGTAAAAATTGTTTGATAAAAGTATTAGTATTTTATGAACTACAAATAAAAGTAAATGATTTTTTAAATGCATACTGTATACAAGTATCAAAAACTGAAGAAAAATTCATTTGTTAAACGATTCTAAATCCGTTCAAAGTTTAAGAATTTCCAGATTGTGGCTGTTTCAATTCGAAAGACTATGTCATTAAAAAAACGTAAAGACGCGATTAAAAGTTTATAAACTATTTACAAATAAAAAATAACTTCATAATATGTTCGTAATTAAAGGCTTTTATTAAATTAAAAATATTGTTTCTGCCTAAATAATACAATTTTCAACTAATTTAATTTGAAAATTTTCAATTAAGAAAAAGAATAATTGTTTAATATTTAGCAATACTTGAATGTTAATTTAAGAAGAGTAAGTTGAAGCCAAATAATTAAAAGTGAACAAATTGAAATTTCATTTTGTGACATAAAAAGCTTTGAATTGTTAAAATTTCGAAGAGCTTCTAAACTTCTAGCGCTACAATTTTTACTATTCTATTCAAAAAATGTTTAATTTGCGAGCGAAATTGTTGTATTTTTATGTATAAATAATAATTCAACACTTATTGCTTGTATAAAAAAGTTGAATAATTTTAAGAGATATTTAGAAGCTTTGAAAAGATTCAACAATTAATAAATGTTCAATTTTTCTTAATAAATTCAAATTTCAAGAAAAAATTTTGTCTAATTCGCAGGATTTTCTACAAGTTGTAGGACAAATTCAATTTTTATTTTCAACAGTTATTTAGAAGTTCTCAAAAAATTTCAAAAATAACTTGAAATTTGAAAACATTTTAAACAAGTTCTAGATTTCTCAAGATTTTAAAATAAAATTTTAGCTTTTCAAGGATAATTCATGAATGTAAAAAATGAATTTCAAAAAAATTAGAATTGAAAAATGGTTCAAAGGCGTTTAAAATAAACGTATTCCAAATCATATTATTAAGACTAGAAACTTCAATTTTGAATATTAATAACACGTTCCTAAGTACTTTCAAAATAATTAAAAATTTGATTCTAAATGAAAATTTTTTATCTGCAGTTTATTCGATCTCGTCAGGCAGTGGTTTATTTGCAAACTGATTTTTCTCAAAAGAGAGTTAGACTAAAATCAAATTTCCTTGTTAAAATTCCGTTTTTGAAAACAAGTATTTTTATTTAGAAATAATATTTTTGATTAGGAAGTGGAAAAATAATACCTGTACAAAGAACGATAAATTGCCTGCAAATTTGATAATGAGTGTCATCATTTTTGTTTCACGAATAATTTTTTGAGTGAAATTTCAAGTATTGCATACTTGGTTAAACATTATCTTCTGCAGTTGAAAATTTTCCTATTTAATTAAAAAGTCATCTGCGTTGTCAAAAAATTATTTTTGTTGTTGCATAAAATTTAACTTTTGAATGAAAAATAAAATTACTTCATTTAAAATCAATATTTTTTGGGATAACGATTCATTATTTTAGCTAGATTTTTTTTGCTGGAAAATTGATCTTTTTTAGTTAAAAATTCACTTATTTTAATATAAAATTCATATTTTCGGCTTGAAAATTCAATTTTATTGTTAAAAATTCGTATTTTATTTTGCAACCTTAACATTTTTGATCTTTATCAGCTGAGAAATCTTTATTGGTTGAAAACTCAATTTTTTAATTCAAATTTTTTCCTTTGAAATAAAAAATTCGTCTTTTTTGTTGGACGATTCAACTAATTAGTCAAAAATTCCTATTTTTCGCTTTAATAGAACTTCTTTGAATTGAAAGTTTGAATGTTTTTTTGGTGAGAATATCAACTACTACACTTTTTTATTAAGAATTCATTTTTAATCGAATGTTCATGACTGTGGTTGAGAATTGAACTATTTGCTGAAAATTCTTTTTTTGTTGGTCGAAACTGAATTGACTGAACTAGGTGTATGGTTTGTATGGTTTGTATGGTGGTTTTTATTCTTTAAAAAAAATTTAGAACGAACAAGAAGAATTAAAAAGTGATAAGTTATTATTTTCAAATATTTGTAAAATTACTAATTTTAAAAACGATACTTTTCGTTTAATTCAAAATAATTTTTAGTTTAGACTTCACCTTCTCTGGTCGTGTAGAATTTAGCTAAATGAGATCATTTTTAAATTGAATAATACTCCTGTTAGTAATCTAATTTCCTTGTATTTGAATTTTTGTTGGATTTGCTTCTTCCTGAAGATTATCTTTTTAGTTATAAATTGTATCATCTGCTTGAAAATTCAACTATTTTTGTATAAAATTTACTTTTTGCTTATAATTGTTATTTTTGTATTGAAAAATTACCTGAAATCTTTGATAAATGAAAACACAACTATTTTTATTTAAATTGGTCTTTTTAATTTAAAAATTTATCACTTTGGTTGAAAGTTTAACTTTTTTTAAACTGATGTTTTTTTAATTGAAAATTTAAATGCATGGCTAAAAACTGAAGTATTTTGTGAAAATTTGTATTTTTAAATGAAGCTAAATAAAAATAAATTAATCTTAACGATAAATGTAATAGTTGATATTTTAAAAAAGAATAATCTTATGTTAAATAGAAAACAATTAAGTTTAACCAGAGACTACGAATTCTCAAACAAAATTCTTTAATTTTCATGTAAAAACTGTGTAATTCATTTTTTAGTTACAAAAATTAATTTAGAGGGAAAATTAACGATTTTTGGACAAGATAATCAAAGTTTCAACAGACAAAATTAATTTTTGACCAATGAAAATCTTAAACAGCAGTATTCAACTTTTAACCAAGAATATGAATGTTTTACTTAGCTGATTAATTTTCTGCCAAAAAAGACAAATTTCTAAGAAAACAAACATACATTTTTAACAAAATTTTGTAGTTAAATGAAACGGTACAACTTATTGTGAAAACATCCCATTTTTAAAAACAAAATATTCGCAATTATTTTTTTATTAAATAGTCTTATTTAGTAATTGCCTATTTAATAAGAATTAATTTTGTAAGAATATGAAAATTTATTTAAGGCAGTAAATATTAATTTTAAAAAAGGCTATAGAAGTGAAAAACATAAAAAAATCAGTAAGTTAAAAAAAGAACGAGACTGCTTAAAAGATTAAATTTTGTTCAAAACAATGAGGTCGCAATTTCTTGAAACTTAAAAATAGGCTGAAAAAACAAATTCATATGTTTTTGTCCATATAAAATAGGTAAAACGCACATTCATCTTCCTTGTTTTTCATTTCCTCATAGTAAAAGCGTAAACAACTTGTAATTCGAAAATAAGAAATTAAAAAAAAAAAGACTATATAAAATTTTTTTAACGAGTTGAATAAAAATGAAAAATTATTATATCTGACTTTCATATCTACTTTCATTTATTTTCTCCGCTCGAATTGAAATTTGAGAATACAAATAAGGCAAATAGTTTATTGCTCATACAATATTATTTTTATAAACAAATTTTTAAGTCATACATTATTTTCATACTTTTTGTACGAAAAAAAATCTTGTGCTATCCGATATGTATGAAAGTAGCTGCTCAAACCTAATTGTTTAAATAATATTTATGATATTTGCTTTTCGGACATAATAAACTGGAAAAAATTTTAAACTGAAAATTTATATTTTTTTATAAATAATGAAGGTTAACAAATAGACAAATTATTGTCCCTTTGAAAAAAATCGTTTATGAAACTTATAAGAATGCAGAAAATTCTGAATTCTAATAAATTCTGTTTGCTAACTTAATTTTTTTAATAATTTTTTTTAGTTTGAACAATATTCTGCAGCCAAATAAGTTGGATAAGCTATTGGGATAAATCTAAGTTGAGAATGAATTTTTCTCTGGGGAAAATATAAAGATTTTATATTCCCTAATCTATATTATTTATAACAAAGATCAACTTTAAGAGTTGACAATATTTTGATAGAAAATAAGTTTGATGAGATTTTTTGAGACCTATTGAATCAGAAAAAATTTTTTTCTTGAAAAAAAGTTTAAATTTTCTATTTATCAACATAAATTATATATAGAAAGGAAAAATATTAACTATTAACAATATTTTGTAGTAGAATAAGTTTAATAAATTATGAGGATACATAAGAGATGCGAAAGAAATTTTTCTACAAAAATATGAGAATTTTACATTTGTTAAATTGAGTTATTTATAACATAGCTACAAATTATAATTTATTTATAACATTTATAAATAATACTTGTTAAAAGTATTTTTTAATTCAGCGACTCTTTGTGATAATTTGATACAAATCAGACTGCAAAATATTTTTTCCCGAAAAAAAAATGTTAATTTTTTATTTTCAATATATTTTTATAACAAAAGTTTATGAAAAATTCTTAAATTATTTTTGTTGGAACAACTTTTGTCTTTTTAGTTTTCGTGTGTTATTTCGTCTTACTTATAATTTAATTTTTTTATTTTCAATCTAATTTTTTTCGAATAAAAGAAAATCTACCTGTCCTTTCTAAAAATGATACTTAATAACAAATTGGGAGATATTTTTTGGGTGATGAAATTTTTTCTGCACATTTTTTCGTACCTTGTGTCTTCTTTTCTTCTTCAAAATTAAACTATTTTGTTCAATTTTATATAAAATTATTTTATTAACTGAAAATGTAACATTTATAAATATGGTTAAATTTAATCTTCTTAAATTAAAAATTCAAGTAATTGGTTGAAAATTCTTGTATTTTTTGAAATATTGATCTATTTTTGTGAAATTCTAATATTATTGATTCAACATTTAATGCTTTGACTTGAATTTTTAAAATTATTTTTAACTTCGAATTTAGTTATATCGTGTTTGTTTAAACATCAACCTACTTCAGTTAAAAATTACACATTTTGTTTAAAAATTTCTGTATTTTATTGAAACTTTTTCTCCTTTGGTGACTAATTTACTTTTTTTAATAAACATACAACCTAGAGGTTAAAAATTTCATTAAATACTAAAATATTTCGTTCGAAAACATTTTTTCAAATTTTATTTATTTTAGGTGGAAAATCAATCTTTTTGGTTGGAATTGTATTATTTCAGTTAAAAATATTTTTTTGTTTGAGAATTAATTTCTTAACTGAAAAATTAACTACACTTCTTATCTAAATTTTGCGTACTGGCATTCGATTTTTTTTGCAGAATGTTCATCTGTTTGATTTTAAATTAAACTATTTCATTGAAAATTTATTTTAATTTGTTAAACACTTATTTCTTTAAGTGAAAGTTAAGCTATTCTATCTTTTCTGTAAATTTATTTATTTTCTAATTGAAAATTCATCTATTTGTTCAAAATTGGTCTTTTTTCGTTAAAGATTAATTGTTGTGGTTAGAGTTCATTTGTTTGGTTTAAAATTAGTTTTCTTTAAAAATGCATCTATTTTTTAGAAATTTGTCTTTTTTTGGTAGAAGATTAACCACGTTAGTGGAAAATTATACTATTAGATAGAAAATTATTTATTTTCACGGACATTTGAGTTTATTTACTAAAACTTTAACTATTACATATAGAGTCGAGTTGTTTATAGATATATTATCTTTTCGGGTAAAAATTAATTTTTTTGGTTGAAAATTTAACTATTTTATTAAAAATTTGCTTTAATTTGTTAAAAATTTATTCTTGTAATTTAAAAAGAAATTTTATTCTGTTTATAGTTAAAAATTTATGTTTATTGTTTGAAAATCATCAATTTTGTTGAGTCTTTTGTGTTGGTAGAAAATTTATTTTCTGGTTTGAAATGTTGAATGTTTGAAATTAATTTTTTTATCAAACATACATGATTTTAATTAAAAGTTAATTTATTTGGTTATGAATTTAACCAATTTTGTAGAAAATTCGTAGCTTTTTCTTGTTCAAAATTAATTTTTTTACTGAAATTAGAAATTATCCATTTTTGCTAGAAAATTGTAGAAAATGGACTTTTTGGTTGACATTCATATTTTGATTTTGAAAAGTTAGATGAAATCTTTTTTGGATGGAAATTGAACAATTTTTTTTTAAGTCGTACTTTTTGATTAAAAATCTAACTATTTCCTAGAAAATTTACTTTGCGTTGAAAACTCCTTTTTTTATCTTTGCATAAGTATTTAACAACTGCAGACAAAATATTGAATAAAAATTATAAAAATAAAATAGCTATATACATTAATGAATTTTATATAATCTTATAACGTCATAAAATTTTTTAAATTTCTAAAATTACCAACATTTTTAAACTTATATAATTTTTAATACATCACCTTTTTTGGCCGAGGAAAGAATTTTGAGCGCGTTGAGCTAATGTGCATTTGTCCAACTGGACAGTCACCAAACATCCAGTCTACTACTGTAATATTGTTGTCGAAAAAAAGTATGTTATGAACCAAGGGGAAACGTTATTTCTATTATTATCAGAATTTATGAAATTTTTGGGAATTTTAAGGCATTTAAAATCTATGCTAAATATGATCAAAAAATTCTAAAACGTCAGAACTTTTAACTTTTTGAGAGTTTTTAATAAATTTGAGAAATTTTCTAATATTTAGACTTTTTTAAATTGATAAAATTCAAAAATCTACAACATTTCGAAAACATCAGAAATTTTGGAAAATTTCAGAAATGTTGATAATTGTAGAAATGTGGAACATTTAAGTAATTTCAGAAACATTATGGAAATTGTAGTAACTAAGGAAATTTTTGTAATTAAATTAATTTTAGTATTTAAAATAAATTTAATTTGAGATATTTCTATAAATTAAAAAGTATTCATAATTTAAAAAAATTGTTATAATTTTACCGACATAGATATTTCATACATTTTGGAAATTTTAAAAAATTCAGTAATTGTAGAAATTTTGAAAATTTTATAAATTTATGATAAATTCGGAAGTTTCGAACATTTGATAAAATTCAGAAGTGTTAGGAAATCTAATCAGTTTGAAAAATTAAAAAATTTCCCGAAGTTTTAGAAAGCTTGAATATTTTATAGATTTTGTAAATTTTAATGATTTACATTATTTTATAAATTTGTGAACATCCTTGAAATTTAAAAATTTTTTTAAATTTACAAAAATTTAAATAATCAAACAATTTTCAAAATTTTTGAAAATTTTTGGTACCACAGTTTTTGCAGTCGGTTACTGCACAATGCTCTATAGCCCCGCTTCATGGAAATGAAAAATTTCCCAACGCGACGAAACGACAACTATACAACTGTCCAAAGAATTTATTTAAGTAAATGAAAATTTGTTGTTTCGAGTGAAGTAAGCACTCCAATTTTGAAAATTCAATGTCTTTTTGAGTTTTTTCGTCCTAACGACAAAATTTGATTGCCAAACATAACCAAAGATTACAAGGAATCTGCATTATCATCAGAGAGAAGGTAAACACCAATCAGTGAAGATATCTTTTCATCCATCGTGAACATAGAAATCTACAGTATCGATCAAAGTTAACTCTATGAATAATAGAAATTTTTAACGCCTTTTCAGACTAGACTAGATAACGCTACAAATTAATTTTTTCTTCTTTTGGATATAAAAAAATATTTCTAAAAAAAGTTGCATATTATATAATTGTTCTGCTAACTCTGCGGACAACCTGCGCCCTGGAGTGAAAGAAGCCTGAAAATCTGTTTAGTATTAGAACTTTTGTGATAAAAAAAAAACGCCGGTTGATAAAAAAAATATATATGATAAGCGGGTCACCTGATCAGATTCCTACGTTACCGCCACTTTTTTTATTTACCAACTTATTATCACTCAAAACTCCACATCGAGTTGAAAATTTGGGATATTAAACAAAAAGCACTAAGAATGGTGGGCCTCGTCCTAAATTTTTGTAATTTGGGAAAAACTTTTTTGTTGTAATTAATTTTTTTGTTTTGCTTTTCTCATAAGTATTAAAATTTAGAAGCAGACCCACCTTTCTTAGTGCTTCTTATTTATTATCTCAAATTTTCAACTCAATTTGGCGCTTCGTGTGAAAATAAGTTGGAAAATTAAAACAGTGAGGTTAAGGATGGAATATGGTCACGTGACCCACTCGGCTCATGGCCTTAAAGGAATCTGTATTATCATTCGGGAAAAACTGAACTCCTAAACATTTTTACCGACTAGATAAAGCTTTTAATTAGGAAATTTTTAAATAAAATTTGTGCTGAAAAAAGATCTTCTCCTTTCGCTCCGCTATGAATCAAACTTTAGAGCTTCCAATTGCCGTTTGTCTGCTTTTTCATTAAGCTACTTCTCTCAATCTCTCTAGTAGCTTAACGGAAAAACACGCGGCCAGCAATCGGGAGTGCTTAGGTTCGATTCCCAGCGGAGTTAAAAGAGAACATCGCTTTTTCTTTAATTTAATTTTAAAAATCGATAGAACATAGTATATATATTTTTTCAAAATATCATAATTAGATGTTATGATTTATTTTTATCATTGTATAATATTATATTCTTACATTATATATTACTTTTACCAAAGAAAAGTCAGTAATTCAATATTTTATGCAACTTGAAACTGACCGGGTGGCTGCAGCCCAACATACAGTGTGAGCTGGCATGTTGCATATTACAAACGCAAAAGGACCCCCCAATTTTTAATTAAAAACAAAAGCAAAAACCATTGTTTGGAAAAAATTGCTTTGATCTCTCTAGTGAAAATGCTTTTGGTTAATGTGGTTTAAATATTTCATCAAACAAAAACCATCCTCGTAGTCGTATTTTTAATCTGTAAAGAACCCAAGTCGTTTTAAAACCCTTAAGGGTGTACATATACTTAGAAAGCAAAAAAAGCGCTTTTCGTGAATTTTTTTATGATAGGTTTTACCAATTGTAGGCCTATATTGCACATTTCAAATAAAATATATTGTAAGTAGTTAGACTGATTTCTTTATGTAGAAATATTAAAAAAAACAAGCGAGTTGTAGTTGATTTTGCAAAGGTTTTCCAGAAAAAAGGTGGTCATCCGGTAAACAATGCTAGTCATGATTGGCTCATCTCAAACCAAGAATACAAAGAGTTCAGTTAAAATATGATATCCCCTTGTCTTTATAGTGAGATTTTTTCAAAATTTAAATTTATTACAAAAGGCGAATGTTTGAAATATTTTTTCGATAAAAAATGTCTCATTTTTTGATCAAAAAAAAAAACAAAAAAAAACGAACTTCTAAATTAAAATATTGCTACTGTAATTACACAACATTTATTTTACAAATAACTGGTAAAAATTTGGTTAAGATCGGTTGAGCCGTTGTGGAGTTAAAAAAATTACTTTCACTACTTCAGACCTATTTTATTTGAGTAATATAAAATAGGCTTACAATAAATAAAACCCATCATAAAAAAATTTTTTTTTAATCTTTTTTCTTTTGCTTTTCAAGTATACCTACTCCCTTAAGGATACCTTTGGAGGCCCATTCTGGGCACCTTTTTGATATTTTAATTTTATAATCAGAAAATAAAAATTCGAAAATTATTTCAATCATGCGTGGTTCCATAGTTTTGCTAATTTACAAATATTTTAAAATCTTCTTTTTACATCTAATTTTTCAGTCATCATATCCTATAGTGAATTTTTTCTGCTCATTTATTTTTCAAATATCAAGTGATTTTGTCACATCACAGTGCTAACAAGTCGGAAAGTTAATATTACGAAAAGCTGCTTTTTCTATCTTCTTATATATACTAGTGATTCTTTTATAATAGATTGGTCGATATTTTCTAAGCGATTATTTTTTTAATTTGTCGAAAAGATATGAAAATCACTTTCTGTATTCTGATTTTTACCTTAGCAGTTGACGTGGACTTTGCTGGTGAGTGTAATTAGGGTTCTGGAGTGAATTCTATTTTTGCGTTTTGGGAATTTTTGTAATAATAGTTTTTTACTTTTTCCTCGTATTTTCCATAAGAAAAAATATTTTTTTTGTGTATTTTATTTTTAATCGGCAATGAAATCGTCATAGGATACGAACAAAAAGTTATTTCTTATTTAGAATTTTTAAATTTTTAATTAGAGTAAGGAAATAATTATCTCGGGTAAAAAAACTTTATTTTTTAAGATTTCAATAATTAAATATTTTAAACGGTATTGTCTTTGAATAATGCTACATTGTAATGGTTTTTTCTGAAACGTGAAACATTTTGTCCACTTTTCACCAAAAAAGAGGTAATAATTAATCAAATTCACCCACTATAATTTTTTAAACAAATTATTAATATTTATGACTATTTTATCCTATAATAAGTATTGTAAATAGTTTCGGCTTTTTCTAAAATTTTCAACTTTTTGGCCACTATATACTTAGCATAAATAAGGCAAGAAAATTGCAAGAAAGTTGGTATATTTTCATAAATTGTTTTCTTCGCTTTAGCTTTTTAGTTCACTTTTTTTTTGTTACAAAATTATTTTTTGAGCTAAAATTGGAACTGTTGCATTTTTGACTATAAATAAATTTTTTCTATTACGAATTTTATTGGTTTTGTATTGAACTATTTTGTTCAAAGTTTGTTTCTTTATTCAAAATCATTTTTTGTAACTGGAAATGTAAACAGAAACGAATTTTCAGGTTTTAAGAAAATGTAGAGAAATTGTTATTAATGTTAAAAAATTAGAAGATTCCGAATATATTCATGAATAGAATTTACCAAAACCTCTTCTTTTTTAATAAGAAATACGTGTTAAACTGCAAGGTGCTTTATTTATACCGCTTAAATATTGTTGACATTTAAAAATTAAAGCGACCCTCTTAAGTTTTTTGTTAAGCCTTGCGTTTTTTTTCCTATATAATTTGGACTTTTTTCTGTTTTTTTTTTTAAGTTTTTAAAGAAATAATTTTTTTTAACTGAACAAGAATGTTGAGTTTTTCTGACCTTTTTACCCCCCTCCCCCCAACTACATGAGAGACAGTAATATTCCCTTTGGAAGCCCCCCCGCCCCCGGGGTTTCATCTTTTTTTTAAAATAAGTTTTAAAAGATAGTATACGTTTCCTAAATAAAAAAAAAAGATTTTTTAAGATGAAGTGTTGCCTAGAAATAAATAAAAGTATATTTTTACGTTAAGCTAAATGCTTTTTCAGTATTTTTTTAGCTATAGAAAAAAATAAATTTACCTGATAGAAGTTTCAATTGAAATTCCCTGATTCAAAACTTTATTTCAATACCATAAATAATTAAATAAATTATAATTAATTAAATTATTATATTTGAGAGCAAGAAAATTAGTCTAATCAGTCGTTTTTCCTAATTTACATAAATATAATTTTCGTAAGATTCTGGAGAAAAGCAAAAAAAATGATGAGAATGTAAAAACTTTTGGAATATTTCAGATATATCAAAGGAGAATTTAGAAGAGTTAAAAAATTTATATATTTTATTTTATTGGATTCCACAAAGTATTGGAAAGAATTTGAGCCTTTTTAAAAGAAGTTTAGGACTTTTAGAGGTTTTTAATAAATGAATAAATGTTTGATAATTTTCCGTAACATTTTTTAAGTTTTTCAATAATCCTAGTTTAATCAAAACGTCTTAAATTCCTGAAAATATTTTTAATAGAATCAAATTTTTCTTAAAATTTAAAAAAAATGTTTAAGATGTAAAAAGATGCCTCATTATCTTCTAAATTTTCACAACAATTTAATAAAAATGTGTTTATTCTCGTGAAACATTTAAAAATTATTTAAAACATATCAAGGTAATTTTAAAAAACTTTGAAAATTTACATTTCAAAAAATCGTTTATAGTTTAAAACTTTTTTTGAATCACTTCGATTTTACAAAATGTTTCTTGTATTTACTTGATTTTTTTACATGATTTTTTCAGATTTCTAAAACGAAACAATTAGCTCTAAAATTTTCTATACTTTTTTTTCGAAATATTATGAAATCGTTTGATATTTATAAAAACATTTTTCATGTTTCTCTTAAAGCTATTGTTTCAAAATAAATAATCATTTGAAATTTTAACACGAAAATAACGAAGATTATATTTTTAATCTTGCTAGACTTTCTACACTTTCAAATCTTTAAAAATTATTGAAAGTTTTCGCGGTTTTATTAATTCTACAAATTTGAAAAAATGCCTCAAAATCTTTCAGAACCTTCTTTGACAAGTTTTTAAATCTTTAAAAATTACAAAAAAATTTAATTAATCTCTTAAAAACAATTTTTCGGCATCAACAATTATTTTAATCTTTTCTGGAAATTTTTTTATCGTTTTAAAACCACATTTTTTGTAAAATTATATAATATGGCAAAATCGAAACATTTTGTTTTCAAATCCTTCCCACTGTTTTGGGAAATTTTAGGAAATAATGAAAAATATCATATAATTTGTGTCTATTTTCTCACAGAATTCATTAGAAAACCATCATTTAGAATTTTCCCATAAATCTTAAGAACATTGTTTTATTTTCTTTACAATCTGAAAAAATCAGTATACCTAAAAAAATTTCAAATTCCGAAATTCCACATTCTTCTTAGATATTTTAAAGTTAAAATCAATCTTTTAAAAATCAACGAAAACCATTAAAAAATTTTAGGAAATTTTGAATAATACGTAATTGAAACGCTTCGGATTTTTTTTCGAATTTTCTAAAATCATTTTTTTCGATAATTTAATTTGCCTTATCTCTTCATAAATGTAAGAAAGTTTATAAATTATAGTGTTGTAGAAAAATATCGAGAAAATTATTATTTGCTATTGTTAAACATTCAGCAATAAAATTGTCTCTTCTACCAATAATCTTCACAAACATGTGGAAATACATTTCATGATAACCTGCAATTATTTATTTAAAAATTTTAATAACAAAATTTGATTGTGGAAAAAATTCATAAATTAAAAATATTACGCAATCGGGTAATAATATCGGGTAAAGTATTCATCCTTGCAAACATACCTTTTATCGTGTTTATTTGATTCAATGCCGCATCTACTTAGTCTGTCTAAAACAAAACAGAATTCCTGTTTTTCTAAATTAATATTTAGAAAGTATAGAAAATAGACACAAATGATTATTTCAACTATTAATTTTTTGTCTCTAAATCATAAATATTCCAATTTATATAATTTAGTAGTCGTAAAATAGAGAAAATAAGGTGATTAAAAAAAAAAAATTAATTTTGTATGAAGCAGTTAAAATTTTCAATCAAGGAGATGATTTTTCGACAAAAATAATTAATTTTGAACAAATTAATTACATTTTTAACATAAAAATTCAGCTTTAAGCCAAGAAGTTAAATTTTCAACTAAACCAAAATCATTTTTCTTTGTATTTCCACTTTTAATTTTAAAATTCATATTCTTTGGTTGAAACTTCGACTTTACGTAAAAAATTGATTTTTTGTTTTTTGGAAATGTAGCAGTTTGTTTGTATTTTTAAATATTTTGTTAAAAAAACTTTTTTTTACAAATTAGCCTGAAAATAAAACCAAGAATGCAACGATCAAATTTGGAACCAAAAACTTTGTTGCTGTCACTACCTGCTCAAATTTTTCCTGCCGTGATGAATTTTCCTTTGTTTTAATTTGATAATAAAAAAACGACGATGAAAGAAATAAAAAAGGGAATGAAGGTGATTTGGTTGGTTGCCTTCTGATTTTTCTTTCCTCTCTTTTTTGCCCAAAACAATAATTTGTTCTTTTCGTTTTTAAGAAAGTTCTTATCGTTTTTCACAGTACAATAGAAGAATTTTAAGTTTTTCTCCCTCTAATTTCGTTCGCTGGATTTTTGGTTTTATTTTAAGGATTTCTGCACACTAAATTAATCTGTTTTAGTTGTGGATTAAATTTTTTTATACGCCTATTTATAAATTTATCTATTCTAAATTTCAGATTGAAATCTGTTTGGGTTGTAATATCAATTATTACGTTTTCGATTGACAATTTATATTGTTTGTTTTAAAGTTACCTGATGATCTAACTATTTTCCAGAAAATTCGTATTCTTTGTTTGACTATAATTATTTGAAATTAAAACTTGAAAATAAATAAACAAACCTAAGAAATAAATAGCCCTCTGATATTTTTATGACGCTAGCAATTTCAAAATTTGTTTTTAAATAATGCTTTCAATTAATAAATTGTGCTGCTGTTTTAGTTGACGGCGAAATCGGGTTTAAAAGAAGTTAGGAGGGGAAAGGGTGAGTGATGGGAGTGTTAGTAGGATAGGATGTAAAGGTTGAAGTATAGGCAGAAAAAAGAAAGAGACAAGAAGAGTGACCGATAAGAAGTGTGAGCGACAATAAGAGTGAGTGATAAAAAGAGTGAGTGATAAGAAGAGTGAGCGATAAGAAAAGTGGTCGATAAGAAGAGTTAACGATAAGAAGAGTGAGTGATGAGAAGAGTGAGCGAGACGAAGATTGGGCGATAAGGAGAGTGATCGGCAAGAAGAGTGAGAGATAAGAAGAGTGAATGATAAGAAGAGTGAGTGATAAGAAGAGTGAGCGACAAGAAGAGTGAGCGACAAGAAGAGTGGGCGATACGAAGATTGGGCGATAAGGAAAGTGATCGACAAGAAGAGCGTTATGAGATTTTTTTCTATACAAGAACATTATATAGCTGTATTTTTATTCTGTGTAGATTGTTTAACTGGCGGCTTTGCAAAATGGCAATTTTTTGAATCACGGCAATTTTTTGGTACGAGGCGACCACCTGCTCCCAAGTGGGAGAATATGAACTCATTTAACCTCTCACTTAAAGTAAAGAAGAATCCTAAGAATGGAATGGTTGATGATATTCAGCTTCGAGTTAAAAATGGCCAGCAGCCTCTAAAACGCCATCCAAACCTGAATATTAAATATCAGTCTGATAAGAAGAACAATTTGGAATATATTGTGCACATGAATTCTAAAGGAGAGGCCATCGCTGTTACACCTGTGACTAACGAATACATTAAAATTATAAAAAAACAACCTAGTTATGGAAGTAAACGAAATCCTCTGATAATGCACAAAATAATTTAAAAAGGAAAACAATTTTAATTGATATAAAAAATCATTTCTTTTAATAAAAAGAAATCTCTGCAGCAAAAAATCTTTTCTATGGCTGAGAGCTAATGAATCTTTTTTTTTGAATCAAAGAGATCGTTTCTAAAGATTTTTGAAAATGTAGACAAAATTTGGGAAGATTTAGAGGAAATTTTCTTCGTTCTAAACAATTTTCCAAACTCTTTGTAAGAAAAGCAAATCATAAATGTCAAATTAAAATTTAGTGACATCTTTTTTCTTGGCTAAACAATCTTCTTTGGCTCAGAATGAAACTATTCTGTTGAAAAATTTTCAATTTTTTTCTGCAAATGCATGTCCTTTCATAAAAAAGTCATCTATTCTGGTTAAAAATGCAACTATTCGATAAAAAATATGAATCTCATTTGTTTAATAGTAAGCATTGTTAGGAATTCTTTTTTTTTATGCAAAATGTTACTCCTTTTAGTCAAAATTTAAATATTTTTTGTTGTTAGAAAGCAACTTGTTGAAATTAATATTTTTGTTTCAGAATTAAAGTATCAAGCAGCTTTATTTATTTAAATTCATGGAATTCCAAGGAATGAACACAATTACGGAGAACACGGAATTTAAGAAATTCAAGGAATTCATAGAAAGCAATGAATTCAAGGAGTCCACAGAAATCAAAGAATTCACGAAATTCAATAATTCACAGAATTCAATGAACTTACGTAATTTACCGAATTCACGGAACTTAACGAAGTCACGGAATTAAAGTAATATAAGGAATTCACGGAAAGCTAGGAATTTACACCATTCACGACATTCATGGAACTTACTTAATTCAAGTAATTTTGCGAAATTCAAGGAATTCGAAAAGGTTCCGTGAATTTCTTTAATTTAGTGAATTGCTCAAATTCCTTGAAATCCTTCAATTTACTGAATCTCTTACAATTCGTGAATTATTGGAATTCTGTGAATATCTTAAAATCCACGAATTTCTGAAACACCATGAATTCCTGAAATATCGTCAATTCTGTGAATTACGCAAGTTCGTTATATTCGGTAAATTCTTTGAATTCCTTCAATTCCGTAATTTCCTCGAATTCCGAAATTCCTTGAGTTTCCTAAATTTAATAATTGCCTCGAATTCCGTAATTCCTTGAGTTTCCTAAATTTAATCAAATCCTTGAATCCCGTGAAATCAATTCACTTTTGGAATTATCGTACCCTACCTGTTTGAAGTAACTTACAAGCAACCAAATCGCTATTAATCGTAGTAGACTGTTATGTGCGCGCGCACGCGCGCGCTCACTTTTCTACTCATTTTTATCATTTACTCAATTTTCTAATAACAATTTATTTGTTAAAATTTTCTGAAGACTTATATTCCTGTTCACATGTAACGTTATTTAAAACCCTTTTACCTTCCCATGCCCTAACTGCAGTTACGTAACATTTATTTTGTATTAGTTTAAATAACTGAATAGACTTTTTGCAAATAAAAATAGATTTTCAGGATGAAGTGCGGTATAGAAATACAGTAAACAATATTTTGACGTAACACAAGAATGCTTTTTTGATATTTTTTTAGTTACACACATTTTCAAATTATTTACAAGAAAAGAAGTATGAGCCGTTTTTTTAGAATTATATAGAGCTTTTATAATTTCAGAAGAAATGATAAATATTCCATACATTTTTGGAAATGCTTCCAAGGTTTAAAATATTTTTAATCTACGCAAATCCTCTTAAATTCCCAAAAATATTTTTAAATGAATCCAATGTTTTTAAAATTTTGAAAAATCATCTAAAATGTAAAAAATTAAGCTCAAAATCTTCCAAAATTTCTTGCAAATTTGAAGCAAATTATAAAAGATTTTTGAATATTTCAGATTCGTCAACAAAAAACCTAGATTAAGAAAAATATTTTACGGGATTTTACAAAATAATAGGAAAAGTTCGAGCCCCTTTAAAATAAATATACGATGCCTCTTAAATTCTTAAAAATATTTTTATCTGACTGGAATGTTTCTTGAAATTTTGAAAAGTTATTTCAAATGTAAAACGCTGCCTCAAAACATCCCCAATTTTCCTAGGAACTTGAATAACATTTTTTTTAATCTTCTGCAGTTTGAAAATCTTCATTATTCTCCTTTAATCTTCGCTATGTTTATAGAATTTAATGGATTATTTAATTTCTTAATTTTTAATGTTACCAAATTGAAACATTTTGCTTTAAAATTTTCTACTATTTTTAGAAATTTAAGGAAATATTTAATGTTTCAAAATCTTTTTTTGGAATTTTCTCCTAAAGCTCATTTTTCAAATTCATAAATTTACTCAAATTTTTTCTAAAATTATATATTATGGCGCGATTTTGCTATAAAAAATTTAAACCATTTTTTTTAGTTTTAGGAAATAATTTGAAACGTTTTGTAATATTTTGTAATTGATCTCTTAAAACTCATTATTAAAATTGTGTGAAATTTTCCCATGAATCTAAACTATATATTTTCCCTTATCTTGACGATCTAAAAAATTAAGTTTACCTAAATTTAAATTAAATCCTGGAAAATCGAAATAATTGTCTTAAAATCTTCCATATTTTCTTCAAACCCAATTTTGAAATGTTTAGAATTTTTAATTATTATTTAAAAATAAAATATTAACTGCTTAAAATTTTCCCATAACTGTTTAAAAATAATTTAATATGATAGCAAAGTGTTAAAAAAAATTATTGCGCAACATAAAATACTTAATTTAAAAAAAGTTATAATGGAATCTTATCTAGTTCGATGTTGTTAAAAAATTATTCATCTAACAATTAATTGATTTTTTCATGAATGATAACATAAAGAGCATTAAACAATCATTTTCATTCAAACATAGAAATAATTTGTACTGTAAATTTCTAATAAATCCAATGCAAATACACATTTCAGTACATCAGAATCATTGGAAAAATTATCTAATTGAAATAATATAATTGCAAATATAAATTAAATATAAATAAATTAACTACTAATAATCAGTTAATAATTAATCATTTCACACCATAAGAAGCATTACATAAAAATTTTCATGAAAACATTCAAATAATGTTTACATTATGTTCTCATTCAAATTTGAAACTGCATTTCTCTACATTTAATTTATTAATATGCTTTCTAACTAAGTTAAAAAAATTAAAATATAAGTACATATAATTTAGAAAATTTAATTTAAATACTCATTTCACAATATGGGAAGCACCATAAAAAATTGTATAATTGTAATTCAAATATTTAAAAGAAAAAAAGAAACTTTTATTACGAAAGTAGTAGATAATATTTAATTACATAATTTGAGAGGAAATAACATATTTATATTACTAAATATTAAACAATTTAAATCCAATCTATGACTGTAACATTGAATAAACCAATTTCAAGTTTATTGATATTATATTTGATTTTAAATTTGTAAATAATTTTAAAATATGAATATAATATTATTGTAAAAGTTATAGGCATGTATAAAATATTGTTTTTAAGCTTTTTAATTTGCAAATATATAAATCATGAAAATATTATTATTATAATTGAAACGTGCAAAAAAAAATTTTTTGTTAAGGACTCAATTATGTAAAATTGAGAATAAATATAGCTCCAATATTCAATAGTCAATAAATTTGGATTAGATAACGTTAAAATAAAAATACGGTATTATTTAATTCTAATCTATAAATAAAAAGTATTTAAACATTAAATCATTAACATAATTAAAACATGAATATAATACATTTATTTAATTGTAATTTAGTATAATAAATTTACATTTTAATAAAAATTTTAAGTTTAATTTATATAATAGTATTATTAAACTTAGTGATTTAACAATATATCTATTAATTTAATAATCGTTTATATTGTTTCAAACAATTAAATTTTACGATAAACTTTAAATAATTATTCCTGTAACATTGAATAAACCAATTAAAAATGTATTAAAATTATATTTAATGTTTATTGTGTACATAATTTTAAAGTATAAAATATAAATATAATATTATTATAAAAAATTAATAGCATGTATAACATGATATTATTAAGCTTTATAATTTGCAAATATAAAACTAAATAAAATATTATTATGACTAAAAGTTTCAAACAAAAATTTTTTATCGACTCACGTATGTAAAATTTAAAATTAATACAGTTATTTTTACCATTAAATCGTTAATAAAAGTAGAACATGAAAATAATAAATTTATTTAATTCTAATTTAGTTCATGATAACTTTATATTCAAATAAAATTTTTTATTATAATTTATATCATAATATTAATAAACTTAATGATTTCACAATATATCTATTAACTTAATATTATTTTATATTATTCAAAAAAATTAGATTTTAACATAAACTTTCAATTATTATTCCTGTAACATTGAATAAACCATATTCTGGTGAAAAGCATGTTCAGTAATTTAATGCAACGATTGAAGAATGATGAGAAACAAATTTAAATATTATACATGATAATAATTCAATAAAAATAACAGCTGTTATTGAAAGTGACAATAAAAAGACACAAAATGAAAATAGTTATCAGCGATCGATAAAAGTAGAAGTCTTGTTTTTTATTTAGATTAATTTTATACGTTGAAGAAAGATGTCGCCAGTCGCCATAGAATACGTTATATACCTGTATTTTTCTTCTTTGTAGATTGTTAAACTGGCGGCCTTGCAAAATGGCAATTTTTTTTAATCACGGCAATTTTTTGGTACGAGGCGACCACCTGCTCCCAAGTGGGAGAATGTGAACTCATTTAACCTCCCACTTAAATTAAAGAAGAATCCTAAGAACGGAATGGTTGATGATATTCAGCTTCGAGTTCAAAATGGCCAGCAGCCTCTAAAAAGCCATCCAAACATGAATATTAAATATCAGTCTGATAAGAAGAACAATTTGGAATATATTGTGCACATGAATTCTAAAGGAGAGGCCATCGCTGTTACACTTGTGACTAACAAATACATTAAAATTATAAAAAAAACAACCTAGTTATTGAAGTAAACGCAATCCTCTGATAATGCAAAAAATAATTTAAAAAGGGAAACCATTTTAATTGATACAAAAAATCATTTCTTTTAATAAAAAGAAATCTCTGCAGCAAAGAATCTTTTCTTTGGCTGAGAGCTAATTAATCTTTTTTTTTTAATCAAAGAGATTGTTTCTAAAGATTTTTGAAAATGTAGACAAAATTTGGGAAGATATTGAGGGAATTTTCTTCGTTCTAAACAATTTTCCAAACTCTTAGTCAGAAAATCAAATCATAAACTTTGGAAAATTGAAAAATAATACCTATTCGAAATATGTTGAATTTCAAACATCTTTTTAATTTTTCTTAAGAAGCCTAGAAAAATAATGTTTATAGGACCTTACATAAATTAAATAAATAAACATTTGACAACAATAGTTTTTCTTAAATTCATCTAGAATCAGGATTGATTTTCCCATTAAATTATAAGTTAGTGACATTTTCTTTCTTGGCTAAACCATCTTCTTTGGCTCAGAATGAAAATATTCTGTTGAAAAATTTTCAATTTTTTTCTGCAAATGCATGTCCTTTGATAAAAATGTCATCTATTTTTGTTAAAAATGCAACTATTCGATAAAAAATATGAATCTCATTTTTTTCATAGTTCAAATATTTTGTAGAAAATTCTTATTTTTTTATGAAATTAACTTTTTTCAAATTAATTGTAAGATAAAAACATTTTTTGACTGGAATACTAATTACTACGTCTTGTTAAGGAAAAATGAACTGCTATTTTAAAAAATAAATCACTTTATTAAAAGTTTATTTTTGGTTCTAGATTTATTATTTCAATTTGAAACTGATCCCCTTTTTTGAAAATTTAATGGCGTTTTTAGGAATTCTTTTTTTTTATGAAAAATGTTACCCCTTTTGGTCAAAATTTAAATCTTTTTTGTTGTTAGAAAGTAACTTCTTGAAAATTAATATTTTTGCTAGATGATTAAAGTATTTAGCAGATTTACTTATTTAGTTACGACAAATAAAGAAATTCACGGAAATTCAAGGAATTCCGAGGAATAACCTTTTTCAAGGGAATTAAAGAATTCACGGAATTCCAAGGAATGAACACATTTACGGAGAGCGCGAAATTTAAGGAATTCAGGGAATTCATAGGAATCAATGAATTCAAGGAGTTCACAGAAATCAAAGAATCCACAAAATTCAATAATTCACGGAATTCAATGAATTTACGTAATTTACCGATTTCACGGAACTTAACGGAGTCACGAAATCGAAGTAATATAAGGAATTCAGGGAATGCTAGGAATTTACGCAATTGACGACATTCATGGAACTCAGTTAATTCAAGTGATTTGCGAAATTCAAGTAATTCGTAGAAGTTCGGGAAAGGAATGTTATAATTCCTTAAATTTGGCGAAACCCTTGAAATCCTTGTATTCTTTGAATTCCGTGTACTCACTGACTTTGGTGTGTTTTTTTCATTTGAAGAATTTCTTAAATTCCTAGAATTCTGTGAAATTTCTGAATTCTTTAAATTGCATGGTTTTTGCGGATTCGTAGAATTTCGAAAATTCTTTAAATTTCGTGAATTCCACGAATTCCGTGAATTTCTTTAATTTAGTAAATTGCTCGAATTCCTTAAAATCCTTCAATTTACTCAATCCCTTACATTCCGTGAATTATTAGAATTCTGTGAATACCTTAAAATGTACGAATTTCTTAAACACCATGAATTCCTGAAATTTCGTCAATTCTGTGAATTACGCAAGTTCGTTATATACAGTAAATTCTTTGAATTCCTTCAATTCCGTAATTGCCTCGAATTCCGAAATTCTTTGAGTTTCCTAAATTTAATCAAATCCTTGAATCCCGTGAAATCAATTCACTTTTGGAATTATCGTACCCTACCTTTTTGGGGTAATTTTCAAATACCCAAATCGCTATTAATCATATATCAACATTGGCAGATTTGGACAAAAAACATTTTTAAAAAAAAAAGCTTATAAAATTTCTATGAGAGTTGTCGAGTATGATTTTTAAATAAAGCTTTAAATTTTTTTATAAATAAACAAATATGAAAAAAACCTGCCATTTTTTTCTATTTGGCGTTCCTGGTGCTCGTACATAACATGAAAATTTTTTTTAATCGTCTAAGCTTTAAAAACTTAACATTAGTTAAGGTTATTCCAATATTATTCAATAAACAAAGAAAAAAATTATTTGTTAACTAGTTTTTTCTTTCGATTTTCTATAATTTTACGTTTTCTTAAGTTATCTTGCAAGAAATTTAGATAAAAACAATATAATTATAGACAAATTTCTGCTTGGGATTATTATTGTTAATATTAAAAACAAATTTACTTTAAAAATTAATTAATCAGGCATTTTTCGAAAGAAAAGTTAGTTTTTTCTGTCATTGTTTCAATTAGGAATTTTATGCTAATTTAAAAAAAATATATAACTTGTTGGTTATTCTCATGATTCTTTTAAACAAATTCAATAAACAAATACATTACACGGGCATTTGTCAACAGAAAAAGTCGCTTTTTCGATCAAAACTTTTTAATTAGGAACTTTATAATAATTTTAGGGAAAAATAATAATTTATTAATAAACTTTAAGACTATTTTAATAAATTTTAATATACAGATAATTAACTAAGGCATCTGTCGACGGAAAAATTCTTTTTATTTTTCGATGTTAGTCTTTTTAATTAGAACGTCATGATGATTTTAGAGAAATTCAGAATTAGTTTATAATTTTTTATTAACATTTTTAATAAACAAATGCATTATCCTGAAGCTACAGACTCATTAAAAGATGCACGAATAATGCATTTTTTTCTTAAAATCGTTTGAAAAATTCATAAAATTTATCAACTAGTCAAGAATGCGACTAAATTCACTATAAAGATTCGAATTTGAAAAATCTGACATCGAAAAAAAATGGCGGCGGCAGATACCCCAATAATGTATTATTTTATTAAATTTTCTTTAAAAAAATCATTTAATTAGTCAATAATTTATGAATTTTTTCTTAAATTAACATTAATTTCCTAATTAAAAAAGTTGTCACCGAAAAAAAACGAATTTTTCTGTCAACGAATGCCTTATCTACGCATTTGTTTATTAAATTTGTCTAAAAAAATCATAAGATTAATTAACAAATTATTAATTTTTTAAAATCATTATATATTTCCTAATTTTGCAAGATTACATAGAAAAAAACGAATTTTCCTTTTGAAAAATAGCTCATTAATGCATTTTTTTATTAAATTTGTTTACAATATTAACAATAATAATCTAGAAAAGATTTATATTGTTTATTAATAATTAATAATTTATTATTGTTAATTAAAACCTTTATATTGCTTTATCTTTCAATGTAACTTAAAAAAGGTAAAATTATGGAAAATCGTATAAGCATTATTTCAACAAATAATTTGTTTATACAATTTTTTGGCTTATTATATAAATTAAAATATCTTAGAATAATGTTATTTATTTTTGCAAATAAAACAACAAAAAACGCGTCTTAATAAAAAGTTATTTATAATAGCTTGCATATTTGTTTCTGGTGCACAATTTCTGTTAACTCATCTTTTTTCGTATCTTGTATAATTTGACCGCCAAATAGAATTCTTAATTTGTGTAATGAAAAATTTGAAATTTCTATTTTTCATAAAAAAATTTTAAGTCATGATAATCTTATAGGGCATTTTTCTTTTCTTGACTTTTTTTCATATCGTGTGTTGCTTGGCATGAAATTCACATTTTCGTTTTTTTTTTAATTTTGAAAATGATATAACTAGTAATTATCTTCGTATCGAAGAAAGTCCTAACTGTAAACTGTTGGAATTTGCGAGTACTTTGAATATTTGTACGTAGAATTTATAAACCATTAAAAAGAAAGTTTTAAACGAGGTGCAATAAAATTTTAATTAAAAAAAAATTCCTTCTTGGATGAACCCTTCTTCATATTTAAAAATAAGACCAAGAAATTACATTTGTGTTAAATAACATTGGATATGTTTTGTGCTGAAAAAAAACTTTTTATCTTTTATATTTGGTTTAACAATCATTTTCTTCAATTAAAAATTCAGCTATCAGGTTGAAAATTTCTCTATTTTATTAAAAATTTGTCTTTTGTGGTAAAACATGAAGTGTGTTGTGACTAATTCACATTTTGGGCTGAAAGTTAATTTCTTTCGTTAAGGAATGAACAACGTATGATGTAAAAATCATTTTAAAAATTTAAGATTTGTTTAAAAATATTGTAGCAATTCCATTTTTTGTCCAAAGTTTATCTTTTCTGGTAGAAATTCTTTTTTTTGACTGAGATTTATCTTCTTAGTTAAATTAAAAAATTAGTAAAAAATTAGAATGTTTTCCGAAATGCTCGAAGTATGTATCTTAATAGTTTATAAAAATTCTGTTTTGTTTTAATGTAATTATTTATGATAAATGTATACGTAATAGACGGTATAGTCTAAATAAATCTAATTATCATTTCATAATTACTTACCCGCGCCGTATTTAATCTGATAAGGCCAAACCTTATCTAGAAAAATAAACTTAACCAAACTTGTTTATCGATGACTTACATTTATTTTTATACTTTAAACAGAAAAACATTTTTTCTCTTTAACTAATTGATTTCAGTGGATATTTTTTTAGCAGTATTTTCCCTTTTTTGTTCACCCCGAAAGGGGTTAGCCTTCTAGTACGATAAAAATAGTAATAAATTATGAAAATATTTAGATTCTTACTTTTATAACAAAAAAATCGTCAGTTTAGAAATATTGTAAGGTTTTTTAAAATTCTAGCTTGCAGTTGATTTCTTATTTGCTGAAAATTTTTCGTGCGACAAATTTTCATAAATTTATTAAGTAGATCAATAAATTTTCGAATTTTTTTTTAACTTTTAATATTTCTACATAGAATTGATAAATCATGAAAAAATAGTCTGAAAATTTTTAAAATGCCTAATTTTTAAAATTTTTAATCAAAAATAGCTTGATAACAAACCTTTTCTTTCCTTTTACATTCTTAAAAAATATGCCAAAGCACATTCCAATTTCAAAAAAATGTATTCCAATCCGAATAGTCTTTCAAAAGTTATCTGATATATAGAAGAAAAAAAAAAGGTGACAGACAGACTTTATACTTCCACAAATTCATGGAAATATTCTTTCAATTGTGGTAATTTTACAGGTAAATATGGTAATTTATCATAAATAACCCAAAAACCCTTTAAAATTTTGTACAGGTAATTATGGTAAATTTACATGGGATTATCATAACTGACCGTCAATTACCAAAAATTTAATTTTAAACATTTATATAAATTCCAGGAAATTTCTAAAAAAATTTGTTAATTTACGTTAATATTTGAGTTTGAGCTTTCAGTAACGTATGGTAACTTTACAGGCAATTATGCTAACTTTGCGGGTAGTTATCGTAACTTACCGTAAAATACCTAAAATTTAATTTTTAAATTTTCTATAAATTTCAGGAAATTTATGAAATTTTTTGGTAATTTACCTTAATATTTTATTTCAAACGTGCCAAGCGTGCGCGACTGTTGGTTCTCACGCTTCGCGCTCAATACTATATTTATATCGCTCCACGCGCTCGATCTTTGTGCATAGACTTTTTGAAACTAAAGGTGAAAGCATCGACAATAGTAATTTGGTGATTGTGAATTCTCTTATGTTAAGGCTCCTTGGGCTTTAACGCACACATTCACATTAAAAATGTAAAAAAAAGATATTAATAAATATTTGTTTGCTCTACTTTCAGCGAAAAAATGTTATCTATTTATTTTTTCTTGGCTTGTGCCGTGTGTCGAAACACTTAATTTTTGTATTTATAATGTTTTTTTTTTTTTTTTTTTAATCAAAAACGCCTCTGATAAAAAAGTGATCAATAACAAATTTGTCGATATTTTTTTGGGTGCATAATGTTTGCCTTATCATTTTTTCCTTCCATTTTTATTTTCAAGTTCTATGAACAAGTGTACAGAGAATTTTTGAATCATGGAAAAATGGGGATTTAAGAATTTCCAAAATAGACACATTCGTAAAAAACTGTCTCAAAACGTGGATATTTGACAAAAGCGGGATAGGGGGAGGGGGTGGTCAAATTTTACACAAATCTAATACCTTCTCTAATAAATATGTAATAACTATAAATTTCCGGAAATGTATAGAAATTTTTCATTAATTGTCGTAATTTTACAGGTGACTTACCATAAATAACCCAAAATTCGAATAAATTCATCAAAATTCAATAAAAAATGTCTATGAATTTCCAGAAATTTGTGATTTTTTTGGGTAACTTATGTTAATATAACAGGTAATTTGCAGTGAGTAACCATAAATTTACCAAAATGTAATTTAAAATGTCTATAAATTTCCGGAAATTGATGTATATTTTCCGTCATTCATGGCAACTTTGAAGGTAATTATTTTAACTTACCATAAATTATCAAAAATTCTATTTTCAACATTTTCATAAATTTAATGCATTTGTTGATAATTTATAGTGATATTACAGGTAATTTATAGAAACTCACTATAAATTTCCCACAAATCAGTTTAAATTGTCTATAAGTACCCAGAAATTTATTTTCAAATTTGGTCTTTTATGATAATTTTACAGGCAAATATTGCAACTTTCTAGAAATTACCACGAAATTTTATTATCTACAACAAAAATGTACCTACATTTCTTAAGGTAGATCTATAATGTTCATTATTCAACCTCTGTGGTCACTTTTTACTCCCTAGGGAATAATGTGTTTTACAACAAATATTTTTGGAAATATCTTATTTGTATTAGTCAAAGTTCCTTATTTCCTTTTTTATATTGTTACAAACTTTCAGGTTGATATCTTATTTCATGTTTATTTGGTTTGACCTACAAAAAAATGTGGAGAAAGGAGGAATCGGATAAGTGTCAAATGCCCTTGAGGACTGCTTTAGGTTTCATCTTAAAAATCTTCTTTATACATCAAATTTTTTCAGTCTTCATATTGCAGACTAATATTTTTGTCTACTATAATTTGTCAAATATCTTATTTTGTCACATCGCGGTTTTAACAGCTATTGAAGTGAATATTTCGAAAATTTATTTTCACTTCCTGCTTAGTATGTTTATAACAGTGATTCTTTTCTTAGTTTCACAGTCACCGTCCTCCAAATGTGTCTAAAAGATATGACGATCACTGGCTGCATTCTGATTATTACCTTTGCAATTAACGTTGATTTTTCTGGTAAGTGTAATTAGGTTTTTGACTTTGTCCTGGTATTTTTCTGGGTTCTAAAAAATAAAATCTGTTTATACAGAAATAACCCTAAGTTTGAGTTTAGAGGTTCCACAAGCCCCATGAAATGTAGCATACGGGTCAGATTTAAAACTAATTTTTTGTTTTTAAAAATTTTTGCCCTTTTTTTTAAAATTACTCGAATTTTTATATTTCACTGTGATATAAGGAATTTCTGAAATATTGAATTTTTTTCTGTCAACTCCAAAAAAAAAACGGTTAATTTCCAAATTTTGCGTGAATTGTCCAATTTTTTAATTCAAAAATTGCAACTCGTGGAGAAATCGCCCGGTATCTCATCGGTTCCAGGCTTGGGCCAGGCCGGAGCCCCAGGCCTTGCTCTAGCTTGTATTTCTCAATGGTCATTTTAAAAAGTCGCAAAATTCCTAAAATAATAAAAAGCACTCGTAGAGTCAGGAGACATCAAGCAAGAACTACTATTCCATACTAACGAATGTTTTTCGAAAGTAAATTAATTTGAAATTATTTGTAAACATTGCGGTAGCGTAATTCTAACCTCTAAATAAGGACCTTTTAAGTATATTACACTTCTGCAGGTGCAAACGATTATTTATGCATTTAAAAACAATTGAAGAATGTTAAAAATTTTGATTATACAAAAATTAAAGGATGTATAATATACGTATTTGATTAAACCTACGAAACGATGGTATGTGTAAATAGTGATGCAAACGGCGAGGAAGAATCATAACCTAGAAAGGTACTACAGTGAAGACCCGTTTATTGCAGGACCCGCTTATCGCAGGAATCGTCTATTGCCAGATTCGGGTCCCGTTTATCGCGTGATATCTTAACCCATCTCTTCACTTTCACATCTCTCGGTAAACCAATAGCTGAAAAGGCGGGACTGGGTTGATTTTAAACTGAAACAGTGGTGTCAGAACGCGGATATCTTTAGCATGCGGAGTACGCTGATCACGGCACCTATTTCAGTAGCCAATGGGAAGTTCGCGGGAACTTTTAAATGCGTAAATGTGCACTTTATTATTTTTCAGGACAATTACAACAAGGAAAATAAAATGATGATGCTTGACAAAAGAAAAATATTTTATATAACCGATATGAAAAAGTACTTTTTATTAATCATAAATATTTAACGATAATTTGCCTATTGTAAATGCCACACGGCGAGTAGATTGTTTTTTGTTTTAGCAGACAACACACCACATATTTTAGCGATAAAATTATCTGCAAGAGATTTGTTTCGTGATTACTAACAAAATTTAATGTAGTAATTATTGTTTATAATAGTGTTCAGCCAAAAAAAATTACTTTGAATTTGAATTCTTCTGGGAAATAATAAAGTGCTTCTAGCAGCATTTAAAAGTTACCGCCAACTTCGCATTGGCTACTCGCTAGTGAGCGGACCAATCAGCTGTTCTCACTGAAAGGCGCCTGTCATCCAATGAAGTGGTGGGCGCCAGTGAAATTTCTTCTTATTCTGCGATAAACGGGACCCATTCATTTCAGAAGCCTTGCAATAAACGGGTCTTTACTGTATATAAACCCGCAATTGAAACGCCTTTTTAAATAAGGATAATATTATAAATTCTAAGCTTCCAAGAGTAAATGAAGATCCCCTTGTCAATGAGGTTGAGGATATCACAGATTCTACTGGTAGTGGTTCCATAAATAGTTCCATACAAAATCGCAGACTTATAATAAAATGGCTAGGAATCGATATTGAACTAGGGTTAAGAGCCTGGGCCAAGCTCGGCGATCGAACCTGGTAATCCAGCCAGGCCCTGGCCAGATTTAGCGTTTCATTCAAGCTTGGCCCAAACTTGATCACCAGGCCAGGGCCTAGTTTTTCCAGGCTTGGGCCCGGTTAGGCCCACGACGAAATTTCTACACAATAACATAAGATAAAATAGTGCAATATGGTTTAAGGTCCATTATTGATGATTAAAAATTCAGTTTTTTAATCATGTTTTTTGCATCAATTTTTTAAGCAATTAGTATTATATCTAAATGATTATCTGCAAATGAAATAATTTTTTTTGTTATTTTTCTCTGTAGTATCTAGAATATTTTTTTAAAATTTAAAAGTGGATGGTTGAATATTTTGTGGAATAAAAAGAAGTATATGTGACTTCTCTGAAACCTTATAAAATTTCCCTAAATTAAATCATCATAACTGCGGAAAAACACATAAAAGTATACTAGACTGAATTTAAATTGTCCATTTCACAAAAAATTCAACCGTCCACCTTGAAATTTTAAGACAATATTTTATATAATAATATGAAAAATTACAGAAGAATTCATTTAATTTAGTGATGCCCATTTTGAAATAATACTAATTGGAAAAAATTGCCGCAAAAAAGTTATTCAAAAAATGAATTTTTAATCATCAAACATTGACTTTGAAGTGAAGCAGATTCCACTATTTTTTCTTATGGTGCAATTTATTTAGTAAAAAATTGTAAAAAGTACCGATTTTTTTGGGTCGACAAATACAAAAATCGATATTTCAGCAATTCTTTAGATCAGATTTAAATGAAAAATATACGTGTCATTTCTTTTTCTTTTAAAAATAAGGAAAAAAATTATTTAAAAGAATGTGGTTGTAAATCTGACATGGAATGACCCGAATATTTTCCCTAAGAAAAAATACATTGTTTTAATTTTATTTAGATTTTCGTGTTCGTTATAATTTTTTGTAACTGTTTATAAATTATAATATAATGCTCTCCATTGATAACAATATGTTTATATATATATATATTTTATGTACAATAATTTTTTTACTTTTTTTAACTATTTTCTCTTAGACTATAAATGGGCTGCTGCATTTTTTCCGAATTTTTAACATAGTTTTAAATTTTAAATAGAATGAGGAAATAATAAGTAAGTTAGCGTTATTTTTTAAACATTTTAGTATTATTTTTAATAATATTGTCATGAGATAATCCTAAAAGTTGCGGTTTTTTTTCTGAAATATTCAAAATATTGTCCACTTTTCACTAACGTCGAGCTAATAATTGATACAATTCTACCACTCTAATTGTTTAAACAAATTATTCTAGAAGGGTCAAGTATTTTCAGACATTATTTACTTCACTTTGTATTCTTTATTCCAATTTTTTCTTATAATTACTTTTTTAAAGCTGAAATTATAACTATTTCATTTTTAGTTAAAACTCTTTTTTTTCGTTGAATATTGAACTATTTCGTTGACAGCTAATTTTTTGTTTACAATTATTTTTATAGCTTGTTATGAAACTTTTCTATTCTTAATTGAAAAATCAATATAATAATAATTGAAATTATTAAATCACTTTAAGTAGAAAATATACGATAAGTGGGACATTTTAGAAGGAACTGTGACTCTAGAACTATTCTCACAGAAAATTGTTGAAAACAATAATCATTTGTTTAAAAATGTATATAAACATAACAATATTAGCAGAAAATAGTATATTATTTCTTATAAACAATTTCTATTAGAAAAACTGCAAAGAAACATAATTAGGTCGTGGAACCTCTAAATATAATTTTTAAAAATGCATTCATTTTTTGGTAGATTCGCAGAACTTTCGAGGATGCTGTATATAAATTTTTTCAAACTATTCTAAACTAACTATATTTTTCATCATTCACATTTTTTACTTAATTTATCGCAAGGAATTTTTTAGGACTACTTCCAAAATATTACTCAAATATTTTTTTATAGATTTTTACAAATAACTTAGAAACAAATTAAGTTCTTTTTTTGCCCTTTGAACCACCCCTAACGAAAAAGCATATTATACCGCTCTTCTGGATTTTAGGAAATAGATTTTTTAATTTTTTAAATAGAAAATAAAAAATATGTGAAATCTAATTGTTATTCTTCAAATGAATTGCGTCTTTCACACTGTTGTTATTTCAAATAAAAAACATTTTTTTAATGAAAAATGTTAGAATTCTCAAACCAAACATTAATTTTAACTATTTTCTTTATGCTATCGAATTTTTTCTGACCGTCGCTTCTTATGCATTTTTGAAAAATGACTGCATTTTTACAAATTACTGCTTATTTTTTCCGGAAAAACATTTTTTAAAACTCTACTGTTTTTAATTTTAAAAGTAACCAAATAATATTAAAATATAATTATTTGTTTAAAAAGCCATCATTTGCTAAAATGAAATCGTCTTTCAAAAATTGGTAAGAAGCAACGTTTCTCAAAAATTCAATTGCAAAAAACATTGTTACAATTACTATTTTTTATGAGACTTTTAACATTTTTCATACAAAATAATATTTTCATTTTAAATTATCTCAGTTATAATATTTTGATTCTTAAAATCATGAAAAAACTATTTTCATTTTCCTTGATCATTATTATTTGAATACCAGCATTTTAATCTTGTTATATTTATAACATAGAATCTTTTATAGATAGAATAAAACAGCGTTGGAAAAAATAAATTTATAACTGTCAAATTTATTAATTTATCTTTAACAAAAAATGTCTTTTCTACCATAAAATATGGCTTTCTAACGGAATGCTTTCGTTTTCAATGAAATATTTAAATTTTGAACATACTAGCTGAAATTCCAACCCAAAAAAAGATAAAATATATACAAAAAAATAATTTTTAAACCAAAAAGACGAATTTTTGACATATAAAGATTTTTCTCTCAAGAAGAAAGTAAAAGTTTATCTAAATTGTTGAAGTTTTAAGCTAAAAGATAAATTTTCTCTACAAAAATTGAGTTTTCATGTCAAAATGTGACATTTCTCGAAGAAAGAAAAGAAAGGCTTTTTGTCTGAACAGTTAAATTTTCAACCAAACAGGTAAGCCTTTAATCAAGAAAGTAAATTTTTAACAATGTAGTTTAAATTTTACTGAAGTAGATGAATTTTCAAATTAAATGGAATTATGTCTAACAGAATAGTTCAACTTTCCACCAAAGAGATGAATTTGAAACTAAGAACATAAATC
>NC_046659.1:131300845-131306308 GCF_010883055.1 Belonocnema kinseyi | reverse complement strand
GACTTCTGAACATCAAAATATGAATTAAAAGAAAGTTTCTACGATAAGAGTGGAATTTGCAATCCAAAAATACGAGTTGTTTAAAAAAAAAGGATTAGTTTTAAACCAAATAGTTAAATTATCTACCAAATAATTGGACTCTTATCCCAAAAAGACGAAATTTCTCTTAAAACAGATAACAAAAATTCTTTCCAAAGTTGAATTTTTGATCCAAAAAAGTTTCCAGATAACTTCCAAAGATAGAAAGATGAATTTTTAAATAAAAACAAAGTTTTTGTGCAAAAACTGGAATATTCAATTAAACATTGCGTATTTTTTAACCAAGAAGAATGAACAAAAGGACCATTTTTCAGCTAAAATAGTGTTCATCAAAAAATATTTCAGTTAACTTATCCGCAACAAAATATGCATTAAAAAATGTTTGATTTTACAAAAACAGCTGAATTTTCAATCGAAAATACAAATTTTTAACTGAATAGTTAAATTTCCAACCAAAAAGGATATCTTTTTAAGACAATTTTTACACTTTTAACCAAATAATAAAATGAATAACTAAAAAGATAAAAAAAAAAGTATTCAGTCACGCAAACATAAAATTTTATCTTTATTCGTCTCTGGAATGACGAATCTACTTAATCTATCTTAAACAAATCAGAATTTTTATTTTCCTGAAATGATATTCTAAAAGTATGGAAAATAAGCTTCAATGTTTATTTCTAATATTATTCTTTTTTCTCTATATTATGAAAAATCCTGTCTTCTCATTAAGTGGTATAATAATAGGGAAAATAGGAGGATTTCTAGAAAATAATTAATTTTCAACAAAAAAAATCGAATTTTTAAAATATAAATTAAACTTTGAGCAAAGAACTTGAATTTTGAACCATAAAATATTAGGTTTTATTTTATATTTTTAAATTTATCTTCATTAGTGAAAACTTTTATAATTTGGCTTAAAATTTAACTATTTGGTTGAAAATTTATTATTTTAGCACGAAAATGTATCTCTTCAGGTAGAAATCAAATATTTCGCTTAAAATTTTGTTAGCTAAATAAACTTAGAACCTTTATGAAATTATTATTAAAAAAAAAATCTTTTATCAAAAACTATTAAGTCTTGTAAACATAAAATTTTAGCGTTTTTAGTCGATGAAATGATGAATTTATTTCATCTGTCTAAAACAAATCAGAATTATTTCTCGTTTTTCTCAAATGATATCTAAAAGTATAGAAAATAAACTTTAATGATTATTTAAACTATTATCCTTTTGTCTGCAAATTAGGAAAAATCCTATTTATCTTATTTAGTTGTCTAACAATAGGAAGAATAAGATGATTTATAAAAAAAAAAAATTAATTTTTATCAAAAGAATCGAATTTTTAACATACAAATTTAAATTTAGCCAAGAAGTGGAATTTGTAACCAAACAAGATTAATTTTTCTTTGTATTTTGTTTTTAAAATTAATTTTCCCGGGTGAAAACTTTGATTGTTTGGGCGAAGATTGAATTATTTTCTTTTAAAATAAAACCATCCAATTGAAAAATTTATTTTCGTGAAACCTTAAAAAATTCCCTAAAAACTTTATAAATTTTAATTATTTTCGAATATTTTCAAAACTTCGGTATTTTTCTTAAACTTATAAATCCTTTACGACTATTTAAAAAAAATTAGTTAATAATGACATCATTATGAAACAATCATTTAAAATTTTCGCATGAATTTTAAGAACATTTTTTTTCTCTTCACACCTTATAAAATTCATTTTATATAAAAAAATTTTAATCCATACATTTTTAAAAAAATACCCTAAAGTCTTCCATATTCTTTTTCTACACATTTTGAAATCTTTAAAAGTTAAAATTTTTCTTTTTAAAATAAAATACGCAACAATTAAAAATTTCCTAGAAATCTTGAAAAATGTAATCTCCTTAAATATCTCATAATTATAAGAAAGCTTCTAATTTTTTTGAAATCTTCAAAATAAGATTGTGTCCAGAATTTACTTTTTCTTATCTTTTTAAAACTTTAGAAAAGTTTGCAAATGACAGTGATCTAGCGAAATGTTGACAAGAGAATTATTTGCCATTATTAAACAATTATTTACAGCAAAAAATTTCTCTTCTTTAAAATTCATTTTCTTTAGCGAAGAATTTTATTACTTAGGTAAAAATTCAATTATTTTCTTTAAAACAAAACCATTTACTTCTAAATTCCTTATTTTTTGTAAAAAGTGCAACTGTTTTGATGAAAACTCACCTTTTTGGGTGGAAAATTTAGATTTTCTTGTTAAGTGCTTATTTTTTTGGTATAAGATTCATCTTTTAGACTGAAAAATCAATATTTTAAGTGAATCTTCCTTTTTTACCGTATAATCTATTTTGGGTTAAATACCGTTCTTTGGTAGAAAATTAATCCTTTTTGTCGAATGTTTAAGTATTTGGGTAAATGTTTAAACAACTAGATAAAATTAAACAAATTTATTAGTAATTAACTATCCCTTTTGGTTCAAAATTAAACTGTTTTTTTAATCTTTGTCATTTAAGCCCGAAAATTTATCTCTTTTGGTAGAAATCTAATTTTTTCTTTTAAGAATGCAATTGTTTGATTGAAATTAAGGTCTTTTGAGTATGCATTTAACCATTTTGTGAAAATTAATTTTTTATTTATTTTTTTCAAATTTATCTGTTTCGGTTGAGGATTCAACATTTTAATAATTTTTTTTATGAATTTAACTCTTTTGGATTTTAGATTAAAATTTTGTTTGGGTCGAAATATCCAATATTACATTTTCCATAGATAATTATCTTGTTCGTTTAAAAACTCAACTACTTGATTTAAAATTTCCTTTTTTTTTGGTTTGCTTTAATTATTTTGAACTAAAATTAAAAATCAGCCTGAAAACTAAATAGCCGTTTGACATTTTTCTGAAGCTAGAAATTTCAACATTTGTTTTTAAATAATGCTTTCAACGGTTTTTTAAAATTTTAATTCGATAGCATTTAAATAAAAAAATCAGTACTTGTAACCAATTAACCACTTTCCAATACGAAATGTTCTAAAAAATAGTTGAATTTTAGACAAAAAGATGAATTTTTTGCAATATAATTGCATTTTGAATCAAATAATTTAACTTGGAAGCTAAAAGAAGAATTTTTCAGAAGATCGTAAAATTTTTAACTATGTCGTTAATTTTTAGTTAAGAAAGATAAATTTTTGATAAAAAAAGATGATTTTTCAAAAAATTAGTTGAGTTTTAAATAAAACAAAATTAAATTTTCCAATAAATAGTAAATTGTTCAAACACAAAGATTAAATTTCTACCAAAATATGGATTTTCAAACCAAAAAGACAAATTTCCAACAAGAGTGATAAATTGTCAATTAAGAAAGATTTTTCTCAAAAAAAAAGAAACAAATCTGCCAAATTAGTACATAATCAAGACAAACATTCTATGTTTCTACAAAAAGCAGTCGAATTTTTGACGAAATAAACTTAATCTTTAACAAAATAGTTGTATTTTCTACTAACTAGTTGAATTCGCAAGCTGAAAAACAAAATTTGAATAAGAACCGTAAATTTTCTACAAAAAAGTTCAAAATCAATAGAAAAAAGATGAAATTTTGACCCAAGAAGACGAATTTATTTTGAAAAAATGAAATTTTCAACCAAACAAGATTTTTCTGTAAAGAAGAAAAAAAATGTCTATCAAATTGTTAAGTTTAAAAAAGAAATGTTTACAATTGATTTGAATTTAAAACCTAAAAATTTAACTTTCAACTAAAAATTGTATTTTCGACCAAATAGTTCAATTCTTTTAAATAGCTAAATTTCCAAGCAAATACTTGTTTATTGAAGAAAAAAAATATGTATTTGAAATTTCAATTTGAAAATTGAAATTGTTAAAAAAAAGGTTCCTTTTTAATTAATAAAGATAAATATTGAACCATAAACGACTTTTTTACTAAAAAATATGCATTTAGAAAATATGCAGAAAGACAAATGCTCAATGAAACAGTTGAATTTTCAGCAAAATGATTTAATTTTTAATAAAGAAGTTGCTTTTTTAACGGAATATTTGATATTTTAAGCATAAAAAACTATTTTAGAAGACAATTAAATTTTTTAACAAAAAATTGCAAAGCGGTAAAACTTTTTCATAAAAGACAAAGTCCCAACAAAATATATAAATTTTAAACAAAGTAGTTCAATTTTCGACAAAATTTTTTTTTATGAATTTGCGTGCATTTTCAAACAATAGTTGAATTATTTAAATGAAGATCAATTTTTTTACCAAAAATGCAATGTTTTAAATTTTATTACAAAAACAATATTTTAAAGAACAACAAAAAATAATTTTTTCGGGAAAAAAACAAGTGAATTTTCTACTAAATAGTTGCATTATTTATCAAATAGTTAAATTTTCATCTCAATTATTGGATTTTTCAGTCAACAAGTCAATTTTTCTACAAAAAAGCAGAGTTTCCATCCGAAAAAATAAATTTGCAAAAAGAAAGTTAATTAAAAAACAAAAACAATTTTCAACCGGAAAAGATGAATTTTCCACAAAAAGGGTTATAGTTAGTATTTTAACTAAAAAATATTTTCATTTTATATATTAAAATTAATTTAAGTTTCAATAAAAAAGTTTCATTTTTAACCGAAAAAATAGATTTTTTTGGAAAATAACCCGCGTGGAAGAAGTTTGCATGGCTCCAGCATGGCAAGACATTTGGAAATATTTGGCTAAAGCATGGGTCACGGCTGAATGGTAGCATGGTGCAAGCCTTCATCCTGTCCGTTTCCCATGCTTAGGATACGCTGACCACAAATGAATATTCTTAAGAAGGTGTAAGTGTCAGAGAAAATGATCTTGCATTAAAAATGAAAATCTTAGGTTTGCCAAAAGCCGACACGTCTCTAAATCGTAAGTTTATTACCCCGGTGCACTGGGTCGCACACCAGGTAGTTTAACACGTATTCTATGAGAACTTAAAACAAATTTTAATTGTGCCAATTCCCAAAAAAACTACCATTAGTGAGTCGATGATCCGGATGCACCAGATTGAGCACCAGGTAGTTTAATACTATTCTACGAGAACTTTTTACAAATTTAAATTTTGTGAATGATTAAAAAAATGCCAAATGGTGAGGCGACGACCCGGGTGCACCAGGGGGCACCCCAGGTATCTTATCACATATTCTGCGAGAACTTTTAAAACATTTAGATTATTCCAACAACCAAAATTACTCAAATTAGTGACTCAACGATCCGGGTGCACCAGGTCGAGCACAAGGTAGTTTAATACTATTCTACGAGAACTTTTTAAAATTTAAATTTTGTGAATGATCAAAAAAATACCAAATGGTGAGTCGACGACCCGGGTGCACCAGGTCGCACCCCAGGTATCTTAGCACATATTCTGCGAGAACTTTCACAACATTTAGATTATTCCAACAGCC
>NC_046659.1:131279278-131300745 GCF_010883055.1 Belonocnema kinseyi | reverse complement strand
CCAGGTCGAGCACAAGGTAGTTTAATACTATTCTACGAGAACTTTTTACAAATTTAAATTTTGTGAATGATGAAAACAATTCCAAATGGTGAGTCGACGACCTAGGTGCACCAGGTCGCCCCGCAGGTAATTTAGCACGTATTCTACGAGAACTTTTTCAAAATTTAGATTGTTTTAACAGCCAAAATAACTAAAAATTGTGAGTCGACGATCCGGGTGCACTAGGTCGAGCACCATGTAGTTTAATATGTATTCGACCAGAACATTTTCAAAATTTATACTTTTTGAATAATAAAAACAGTTCTAAATGGTGATTTGAAGACCTGGGTGTACCAGGTCGCGCCCCAGTATCTTAGAACGTATTCTACGGAAACTTTTTCTAAATTTATATTGTTCTAACAGCCAAAATCACTAAAAATTGTAATTCAATGATCCGGTCACACCAGGTCGAGCACACGGTAGTTTAATACTATTCTACGTAAATATTTGACAAATTTAAAGTTTGTGTATAATGAAAAAAATTGAAATTGTTAGTCGACGACTCGGGTGCACCAGGTCACGACCCAGGTCGACTCTAATTTTCAATAATTTTGGCTGTTAGAATAATCTAACTTTTAAAAAATGTCTCGTAGAATACGTGCTAAAATACCTGCTGCGCGACCTGGTTCACCCAGGTCACCGACTCACCATTTGGAATTGCTTTCACTATTCACAAAGTTCAGATTTTTAAAAAGTTCTCGTAGAATACGTATCATACTAGCTGGTGCTCGACCTGGTGCACCCGGAATGCCGACTCACAATTTGTAGTCATTTTAGCTGTTGAAACAATCTAAATTTTCTAAATTTTAAAACAGTTCTGTTAGCATACGTACTAAGCTACCTGGGGCGCAACCTGGTGCATCCTGATCGCCGACACACAATTTTTAGTAATTTTGGCTGTTGAAACAATCTCAATTTTAAAAAGGTTCTCGTAGAATACGTGATAAGATACCTGGGGCGCGACTTGGTGCACCTGAGTCATCGACTGACCATTTGGAATTGTTTTCATTTTTCACAAAATTTCAATTTTTAAAAGGTTCTCGTAGAATACGTATTGTATTACCTGGTATGCTCGATCTGGTGCATCCGAATCTTTGGCTCACAATTTTTAGTAATTTTGGCTGTTTGAAGAATCTTCATTTTGAAAAAAATTCTCGTAGAGTACGTGCTAAGCTACCTAATGGCCAAATGCGCGACTAGATTCACACGGATCGTCGACTTACTAATGGTAGTTATTTTGGCAATTGGCACAATTTAAATTCTTTAAAAAATCTCGTAGAATATATGCTACAGTACCTGGTGCGCGAACCGGTGCACCCGTGTAGCGAACTTACCATTTAGAGACGTGTCGGCTATTGGCAAACCTAGTATTTTTATTTTTAACTCAGGCTAATTTTCTCTGACACTTACATGTTCTTAAGAATATGTGTTTAAATTCTCCTAAGCTCTAACGTCTAAGCTTGTCCCTCATGGAAATTTCCATTTCACAACCAACATGTGCTTGTTTTCAATGCGCACGTTTCGTTAAACGCGAGCTTATTTAAAGAAAAAATAGTTTTTTTGTCTTGTAATGTAAATTTGTAGTAAAATTATGTATTTAAATTTAATTAATAAAAAACACGCCTTTATGGTTGGTCACTCGACCAACAAGGCCCCAAGCCGTTTAGTACCACATCCATTGATTGGTTTATTTAATTTGTTTATAACAGAATGATAGAAAAATTCATACACGATGTTTATTAAATTCAGATCATTTCTAAAAAGAAAAATTAAAATCGGTTAAATAATATTCTTAACCAGTTTTATTTTTCCAGATTATTTCTTTATTAAAAAAATAATTAATAAATATCGCATAATAATCTTCCATCATTAAAAATCACGGACATGATTAGAGGAAAACTAAAAGAAAAAAAGATTTATTCCTGACTTTATATGTCCACGCTGGATATTTGCTTATATAATTTGTTCATAAGATTATTACGAAATACCGAATGAGAAATTCTCTTATTTAAGTATTATTTTTTCGAAAAAAGCAAGTTATTTTATCGCAAAAATTTAATTTGCAAACGAAATATCAATATTATTGACTATTTTATTTAGTTAGTATTTTAATTAAAAATAACAGAACAATGTACTTTTTTGCTTTCACTCCCCCTGTCCATAAAGTCTAGCGATGCTTACCATTTTAAAAAAATTTTGAAAAAGATCAACAAAAAAATCGCAAAAACCTACTTTTTTATTCTTTGCATTAACATAACAGTTGAAAAAAATAGCCAACAAAAATCTCTATCAAATTTATTGCTGACTATTTCTGAAAACAAAGATCAAAAATCGATTAAGAATTGCCTTTTAAAAGTTATTTTGAAACTCTTTTTTTAATTTCACCTCACTGTTGCGTTGGCCCGTGTGGAAATAACCCCATTTGGCCCTATTACAAGTCGCGCACTAATGGGGGCCTAGTCGGGTTATTAATTTTGACAAAATACCCAGTCGGGGACTAATCGGGAACTATTTGGGCTTTTTGTTGTCAACATTTCCGTCGGGTAATCTTCAGGCTCTGGTCGGGAGCTAGTGGGGCTGTGGTCGGGTTATTCTTATGTTTGACTTTTCGGCGAGGTTTTATCAAATGAGGTACTATCTGAAAAAGCGTAATGATTTTTTTATTCTTAAACATTGAGAATATATTTAACAATAATTTTACACCGTTTTTTGGAGAAAATATTGATTAATGTTAAATTTATCTTAAATATACTCAATAAATAATTATTAAGTTAATAATTTTGTACGAAAATCAACTTTTTATCAAAACAACGATCAAAATCTTCAAAAAGACGTAATCTTATTTTTTTGTAGTATTTTTTAGAAAGTTGCTAATTTCTAGGAACATTTATAAATACCTTTGTATGGAATTTTAAGAAAATCCATATTGGAAAAAGTACATGTAGGTATAGGTAAAAAGTCTGCCGAAAGTCATAAGAATCTAAATTTGTACAGATGCTTATTTTTAAATTTATCTGAAAGATTTTCCATATGTAAATAAAGTCTAATCCTTCATGTCGTTGAAATTGGAAAGAGAAAAAGTTTTTGATTAATCAGTGAAGAGCAATATCCTAGTAGTAAACTATTAAGTACGATAGAGTTCAGATTTCGCTACCATCTTCATTTGAGTCTTGCGGTTCTGGACTGGTAGCTTTAAAGAAAATCCGCAAGGGCGCGACGTGCCGCCTCTCGCGCAACAGAAATGACGCGTCTAGTGTTTAAGACAGCAGTCCACACGTATCGAAACATAATTACCTGGAGCAAAGATTACTGTGACCAACATGGCGGTTCCTTTAGAGCGAAGCTCTTCCATTGCTGTCTTCCAGCTAAAGTTTTTTTATTTTAATTAATATTCCACAAATTTTGGAGAATTTTAGTTACATAAATTTATGTATTTTTAAGCGTAGGATACGTTCCCCTTTAAATCTTGACTAAATTTGAGCACTGTTAAATATTTCAAAAAAGTTTATGTAGATTTCCGTAAATAATAAGTATTTTAAAAAACTCTCAGGGGATCTTCCACAAATTTTGGGGAGTTTGGTTAATATTCCACGCGGATGTATTATCATATGATCCCTACTAGTACCTGGTAAGGCCCCGACTAGGATAAGTCGGGTCACCTGACTAGCCCCCGACTAATCTACCGTGACGCCACTGATCGAGAGCTAGTCAGATGACCCGACTAGCCCCCGACTTTAATTGGGTTCGAATGGTCGGGATCCAGACTAGTTCCCGATTTGAATTTCTACGTGGGGAGTGAAGCAAGTGAAAGTAAGGACGTTTGGGAACAGGCTAACAAGAAACAATAACATATGGTGGAAAAGGGAATGTTGTGAGGGAAGGGGAAACATTTAAATAACCTATTTTTTTGACCAAAAACATTATTAATCTTAATTTTTCTTTTGCGTAGATTCTTCATCAGGAAGCTCTTCATTATCGCATTTTGTTGAAACACATCAATTTCTTGAAACACCTCTTGTTAAGTGGGAAGATGTGGTTTCACACAATCTTCCACTTAAATTTAAGAGAAATCCTTATGATATTTCAAAGATTGATGATATTAAGCTTCGAGTTAAAAATGGCGAGCAGCCTCAAATAAACCCCGCAAATCGAAATATCAGATATGAATTTGATAAGAAGAACGACTTGGAATATATTGTGCACTTTAATGCTAATGGAGATGTCTACGCAGTTACACCTGTCACTAAAAACTATCTAAAAATTATAAAAAGCACACCTCGTTATGGAAGTAAACGCAATCCTCTGATGATGAAGAAAATGGTATTAAAAAGTGAAAATTTGTAATCATTACAGAAAACTGAGCCAAGGAATCTTTTTATTTCATTTAAAGAAATTTTTTTCAGATTTTTAAAACTGTGCTAAAGATTTTAGAAGATTTTAAGGACATTTTTTCAGTTATAAATGGTTATTCAAATTGTTTTTTAAAATATCAAAATCTAAACTTTGTTAATTTGAAAAATCATACTCTTTCGATATTATCTGAAAATTCTAATATCTTTACAATTTTCGTCCAGAAATGCAGGACAATTATATTTTTAGGAGATAAAAAACTCAAATGAACATATAAGATTTTTAGTTTTTCTCAATTTCGTCTAGAATCAATAATAATTTTTCCCTCAAAATTATAATTTACTCTTTTTTTTTCCCCTGAGAAATTGTCTTTGCTTTAAAAAGAAACTATTTCGTCACAAATTTCTTCACCTAGAACTGGAAACTTTTTCCAATTAATTCTGTTACAAATATTCTTTATTAAAAATATTAACTGTTTTTTTTATCAAGTATACATATTTTTATTAAAAATATACCTGGTTATTTATTCTTTTTTTTAAATAAAAAATGTCGTCTCTCTGGTTCCAAATTAGAATCTTTTTTCGGTTATAAACGCAACATGTAGAATTTCTTTTAAGATTGAACTATTTAGTTAAAACTTCATATTTTAAGATAAGTTCAAATATTTTTAATTTCTAATTAAAATCTTTTTACTTTTGTTTAAAATTAACTTTTTTATATTATCTTAAGAGAAAGTATTAAATGTAAGAGTGAGCTAGACGTTTTTTTTTTGGACAAAAATTAAAAAAGTTAAAGTATTTAAAAAAATTTGAGTAAATTGCCGAAGTTGTAGCATTAGAAAAATTAACAAAAAAAAAAGAAAATGCAAATTTGAAATTAAAAAACGCAAGATATAAAAAAAGTAAAGAAAAAACATTGCTTTTTAAATGCCCTACAAGATTATGATAACTTGTTAAATTTCTTTTAAAAATTTAAAATTTTGATTTTTTCACCCGCGGTTCCGGTGGTAACCACAAAAAAAGTAATGAAAAATAAAAAATTCCATTTTTCTGTCGAATTATTTTGTATTAATCATAAAAATAACATTAAAATAAATAAAAGATGTGGAAAAACAATACTACAAAAAAATATGCCAGCTCCACATTTGTTCACCGATCTTTTGAAATTAAGGCTTAAATCAGGTACAGCTGCATTTTGGTGATTGTGAATTCCCTTCTGTTAATGCTCATTTGTCTTTAATGAGCACATTATATTCACGTATATCGTACTTCGTACTCGATTTTTATGGAAAACAACTTTTCCGTAATATTTTTTTTTCGTAGCTTGTCTTGTTTTTTCAAAAAATTAATTTTTACATCGTTCACATTATTATTTTCGATTACGACAAAAACTGCAAATCTAATAAAAAATATGGACCGAAAAGTAGAATTTTAATTTTTTTCATGCGATCAAAGATTGAACTTTCGTTTGTTTATGAAAACTCTTATATTGCGCATGTGCTGTGTCGGAAATCTAATTATCTGTAAATGGCGCGCTTATTTGAAATTAATCACTGCGTAAATCAATTATTCGTGATAAATCATAATTAGAGGATTAATTAAACTAATTTTTAGATCACGCAACTACCTTTCAGTGAGAAAGTTAAATTAATTATTTGATTTTATTCTTTACAAATAAATTATTGGTTTTTAATTCAAAGGATGAAATATTTATTTCCATCAGTGTAAATTTCAAAATATTCATAATTTTATCTTGTAATCTAGAATTTTTATATATTGTAGAAAATTTACTTTCATATTTAATCATTTCAAATAAGCGCGCGATCAACATCAAATGAGGCTGATCGTTCGACGCATGCGCAGCGCGGTTAAGGCGGCAGACTTTAATCATTGGTACAGTAAAATAGGTTTTATAGCAGTGCTATATTCATAAATATTAGAAAAATATTTCTTCTTTTTAATTAAAAAATTTCTAATTGAATTGTTTAAAAATGGAATTTTGTAGACTAGACAGATTTGAATAGGATTTGGAATTGAATAAGAGCGTTTACTGTTTTCATCAAATCACTTCTTGTTTAACTGTTCACATTCTAACATTAAAATTGAAAACACGCTTGAGTGTGTGGACCATGCAAAAATTAAAATAATAAAAACTAAACAATTCATTTTTTAGAGTTCAAATTATCTAAATAAAAAACAATGCAGTTTCAAACTTAGTTTATAATTATTTAATTTGCAGTGTATATTTTTACGTTAAATTTTATATATTTTGGACAGAGGCATATTTTTATCAACTCACTATAAAGTTATAAGTCCGTGTATTAAATTATAATGAATTCTTTATTAATATTTCATTTCTTGGTATTAAATATTAACCTATTTTATTCTACATTTCTCAAAGTGAAATTTTCACAAACTGCCGTTATGTCCTCAGTTAATTGAAGTAAATTATGTAAAAACTTCACACACAAATATTTTTCCTAAAGAGATTAGAAATCTATGAACGATTTCTGACAATTATATATTCATATTTCAATATAAATATATATATATATATATATTAAATAAATATAAATATATTAAAAATATATAATATATTGTAAAGTAATTGAATTTATGAGTGTAGTCCTGAATATGTTTTTGTTTGTGTGTGTGTTTTGAATGACGAGGTCCTTTCCAATTTGATAAGGAACCAGTTTTACGAACGATTGCGAGCGATATATAAATTTGCTAAAAGCCAGATAAAGAGAGAGAGAGATTAAACACTACTGTATAGTATGTCCTTTTTAATTTAATCTTTTAATAAATGTTCGTACTCTTTTAATGTGTATCTTCTAAATTGTTCGCTAAATTACATCCAAGCCCCCATCCTTGACATTAAAGACTCATAAGTGAAATGGTACCTGTCGCATTTATTAAATTGATTAGAGAAAATTAAAAATGTCCGGTAACTTTGTGTTAGGACGCTCTCGAATTTGAACTTAACGGACGCGCAACGGATTACGCGAGTGTTTTTTTTGTGGTGGCTTTCCAGCTTTGTGCCTACGGTCAGGCCTACTGTAGAAAAAAGCTCCAGTGATAAACTGCACCATTCAATTGTGCAACTTATTGTTTTGTGTAAAATTTGAGAAACAGGATTACCAGGGAAAGTGACAATATGGTGACGACTCTTGATGAGTTGACCGTTGTTGAACTGAAAGACATTCTACGATGGGTAAATCTAATTACCTCCGACAACAAAACAGAATTGATAGCTCGTATTTAAGAAAACGATACAGAGGATACGTGGGTGCATTATCTTGCAGAAAAAAATGCTGCTGCTGACGGCAGCCCTGTGGAGAACGATCTACAAGCTTCGAGGAAAGGAAACGAGGCGCTAATGGCGGAATTAGAGAATGCCAGAAGCGAAATTCAACAATTAAAAGCTGGCACTGTGGCGCAAAAAAGCAATCAGGATCAAGAAGCAGCATTAAGGGCAGTTCGAGCCAAAAGAGAAGCACTCTCTAAACAAATGGAGGCGATGCAGTGTGAGCTAGCCGAGTTGCGAAGTTCTGAAAATCCAGAAGTGTCTAGAAATTATAAAGAAGTCCCACAATTTGCCATATTGAAAGCAGAACGACGAGCTCGCGAAGAAGATGCTCTACGATTTGCTGATTTACAGCGCGAATTGGCGATACGCAGGGCTGAATTGCGTACGCGTACGCCATCAGCAAGTGGCCTTAGAACGCAGAAAATCATTTGGATTGGATTTTGGATTGGAGATTTGCTGAGTCATTTTGATGGAACTGGTAGTGTCTTTGACAGTTGGAAGCGTCAACTTACACTATTAAAAACAACTTGCAATCTGGATAAAGATATCACGAGAGTACTTATTGGATCGAGGCTTAAGGGTAAAGCTTTGACGTGGTTTCATTCAAGACTTGAACACATCGAAATGACGACCGACAAATTGTTGGTAGAATTAGGCAAGATGTTCCACCAGCGTCTGAACAAAGTCTTGCTAAAAAGCATTTTGAAGAAAGGATTTGGAAACGAGGTGAATTGTTCAGCGAATACATTCACGACAAAACAATTTTGGCAAATCGTATTCCAATTGATGACACTGAGCGAATAGACTACTTTATTGACGGAATACCAGATCCGACATTGCGCAACCAGGCGCGCAGACAACGTTTTGAATCCATAGAAACGTTATTGTCTGCATTTGAGGTGTTTTTGATTTCTAAGTACTCGTCATCAGATGAGAAACCTAAACCCTACCAGAAATATGATAAGGCGACTGTGAAGCCCGCTTCCAAGGAGTAAACTTCAACCCAGCGTAGGATGCGTTGCTATAATTGCAGCAAGTAGGGTCACGTATCTTCCGAATCTGACCAGCCGGAACGCAAGAAGGATTCCTGCTTCAGGTGTGGCTCAACCGAGCACGCTATCAGGGATTGTCCACGACGAGATCAGCGCTTTTTACTAGATCAATCTTCAGCTAAGAATTCCGAGATAGCCAATGTCGATCAGCGAGAAGAAGACGAGTACCTGAGAAGAGTCAACTACGAGTTCAAGATTGATAGTGAACTATTCAGTTTAGTGTTACCAACAACATTGGATAGTGGGAGTCCAATAAGCTTTATAAAAAAAAGATGTGTTAATCCTGATGTAATCCAGGAAATTGATAAAGTTAATTGTGAGTATTCTGGTATAAATGATGCGAAAATAAAAATTTTTGGATTTATAAATTCTGAGGCTACTATTGGAGGGTTGACTAGAGATATTAATTTATTAGTCGTTGATGATAATACAATGAAATTGCCAGTTGTTTTGGGGCGCTATTCATTTAGAAAATGTGGATTTAAATTGTTCGATTCAGGTGAAGCTAGTGAAGAAGTGGTTCAAGAAATTCTGAATATTGATACTGACGCGATAAAATTTGAAAGAACCGAATGCCTTAAAATTAACAAGAAAATTTCTGCACGAGATCAAGATAAGCTCAGAATCTTATTTTCCGAGGAATATGTTATTCCTGATAGGCCCGAAAAATCCAAGGTTGAAGCTGAAATGAAAATAAATTTAAAAGATCATAAACCCTTCCAATTTGGCCCTAGAAGATTGCCCTATGCCGAAAAAAATGATCTGAAAAATATTTCAGAGAGGTTGATTAACTTGAAGCGTATCAAACCAAGTGAATCCGAATGTGCATCCCCTATTGTTTCAGTGAAAAAGAAAAATGGTGAACCACATATTAGTAGCCACAAACACAATTGAGCACCACTTTGCAATTCTGAGCAAAGTGTTCAAACTTTTCGTGGAAAGTAAAATGGAGCTTCGTCTCGATAAGTGTGAATTTCTTTACACCAATATTGAGTTTTTGGGTTATAAGATAAATGAGAATGGTAATGGTCCAACAGCTGAGGATATTAAAGCTGTGTTAAATTTTCCCGAATCCAAAAATGTAAAAGGAGTACAGAGCTTTTTGGGTTTACGATCTTTTACACAAGGGTGCAGAATTCGAATTTGGAGAAAACGTAGATCATTTGATTTTCTAAAAAAAATTGACAGAAGCTCCTATTTCGGCGATTTATGATCCTAAGGCTGAAACAGAATTGCATTGTGACGCGAGCTCTCATGGATTTGTTGCTATTCTAATGCAACGAAAAAAAGATTTGAAGTTTCACCCGGTCTTTTATTTTTTGAAACGCACGACTGAAGTAGAAAGTCGGTATTATAGTTTTGAGCTTGAAATGATGGCCATTGTTTACTAACCCATTATATTTTTCGCTAAATATTAATTACTGCTTTGTTAAAACTGGACTAAAAATTCTTATTTCTCAAAGAATTATGAAATATTTTAAGAGAATTTCAAATTTCTGAAGATCATTTATGAAATTTTAAATAATATTTTGTTTTTCTCCATAGAATTGAATTTAAAATAGTAACAGATTGTAACACATTGACATTGGCTTTAAAGAAAAAAGTCATTAACGCTAGGATATCAAGATGGGTGATAGAACTTCAAAGTTTTGATTATACGACTGAACATGATGAGGGAAGAAGGATGACACATGTAGATGGGCTCAGTAGATGTAACATGGTATGCAATGTTAACGACAATTCATTTGAAACGAATCTCCTAATTGCACAAAATAAAGATAATTGTATTGTCGATATTAGAAAGAAAATTGAGGTCAGACATGATAAATTGTTTGAGTTAAGAAATGGTAATAATAATGGTAAGATGGTATAAAAAACTATTTTGCGGCTAAAATTATGATAAGTATTGTTGGATTATTTTTGCAATTGAAAAATTGTTTTAGTTAACGATTTAATTTTTTTAAATTTGTCTTTTTGGTTTAAAAACTCGTCTCTTTCTGTAGAAATTTTATTATTTTATTGTCAAAAATAAAAGTTAAAAATTTTTTCAAATAAAGTATAATGGATGTTTTGGATGAATGTTCGGCTCTTTTTATTTAAAATTAAAATATTTTCTATTTCAAATGCTAACTCATTATATTTTTCGCTAAATATTAATGACTGCTTTGTTAAAACTGGACTAAAAATTATTATTTCTCAAAAAATTATGAAATATTTTAAGAGCATTATAAATTTCTGATGATCATTTATGAAATTTTAAATGATATTTTCTTTTTTTTAAACATGAATTTAAATAGAATATTTAAGAAGATTTCAAAACATTTTTTAAGATTTATTAAATTCTGTACATACAATCTAGAGACGAATATTCTTTACGAAAATTAACTTTTTAAATATAAAATATAACAAAAATGAAATTGCAATCCAAGAAATTTTTTTTACCAAAAAAGGAGAATTTTAAACGAAAAAAGTTCAATATTACAAGCATTTGAAAAGTTCCATTTACAGTTAATAACTTAATTTGAAAGCAATAAAAACGCTTTTCCACTAAACAATTAAATTTTCAACTAAAGATATGAGCTTTTAATAAAAATTTTTTTTTTAAATGTAGTGTAGTTTTTAACCAAGTAGTTGAATTTTCAATTAAAAAGATTAAATTTAAACATAATATTTAAACTTTCAACCAAAGATAAGAATTCTACTAAAAATATAAATATAAAAAAAATAATAGTTAAAAAAGTAATTAAACCAAATCTTACGAACAAAGTAGTTGAATATTCAAGCAAAGTAGAAAAAATTTTGAACCAAAAAGTTGCATTTTCATAAAAAACAAAATAAATTTCTACTACAGCAAAGGCATTTTTAAATCAAAACGATAAATAAAAAAAGTTGAATTTTCTGTTAAAAATATAGCAGTTGACTCTACACTAGCGAAATATAAATTATTGAACAAAAAATTAGTTTTCACAAAAAATTGAATTTTTAATTTAAAAAGACGAATTTTTTTAACCAAAAAGTATGAATTTTTCATAAAATGGTTGAATTCTCTACCAAATAGTTGTATTTTTATCTCAGAAAGGTAAAATTTCTGTTAAAAGATTTGAACTTTCATTCAATTTTTTTTTAGTAGTTGAATTTTCATACAGCGAAAATTCCAGTTAACTTTTTGAGATCAAAACATATTTTTCAACAAAAAATAAATTTCTGCAAAATAATTGAATTTTAAAAACAAGTTGAATTCTCCACCAAATAGTTGGTGTTTTATCTAACAAAGTTTAATTTTCCACGAAACAGTTTCATTTTTGTACAAGAAAAATGAAAATTCTACTATAACATGTGATTTTTCAAATCAAAAAGAAGAATTTTCTAAAAAAAAATCGAATTTCCACCCAAAAAGATTCCAATTGACTGTTAAACACAAAAATACGATCTTCTCCATACATCCACTTTCTCAGTCTTCATATCGCGTACTAATATTTTTCTGCACCTTTATGTCTCAAATATCATGTAATTTTTTTGTATCAGGTGTGAACAGTTAGTAAAGTAAGTATTTCCAAAATTTGCTTTTACTTCCTATTTAGCATATTTAGCAGGAATTATTTTCCAAATTTCTTATCCGCCGTTCTCGAAATTTATCCAGAAGAAATGACTATCCCTTGCTGTATTCTGCTTATTAACTATGCAGTCAGCTTGGATTTTACTGGTAAGTGTAATCAGGGTTTCCCGGATAAATCTTCTTTTTTGAGTTTAGGACTTTTCTTAATAAGAGTTTTTGACTTTGTTCTGGTATTTGTCTAGGTTTTGGGAAATATAATTTTTTATACAAAAAAAAAAAACACTAACAAGGCTGAAAGCCTGAGGTACGAAATTAAAACTGAAATCACGTGATCAGAATTCGAGAGTTTTTTTTATTTCATTCGACCAGTGTCACGGATTTTTTGTAAGTAGGGCTCGGGTTTAAAGATACTGATCGTATACCGATCGGGCACCGATGGGGCACCAATCGGGTGTCCCGACCTGGCCCCGATATGGGCATAAATTCCATCCGCGAACTGGCCCCGGCCAAGATTCCTGATCAAGACCCGATCTGGACAGGTCTGGCCCTGATCGGGGCCAGATCAAAATTTCTGCACGGGGCCGCGTGATTAACACGAGTAAATCATAGACGGCAGCCGCAGTGTTTGAAAATTTATGTTTTCAAAGCAATTTCTGTTTGAAAAAAAGGGTTTTGAGATTTTTTTGGATTAATAATTATTTTTTTACATTGTTTATAAAGCATAAATAATACTTTTTTTTATAAATAAATGCTCATCGAATTTATGAAAACAATTTTCTCTTCTTTTTTGTTTTAAAATTATTTTTTTTACTGTAAAAGTAACTTTTTTATTTTTGGTTGCAAATCAATACTCTTTAGTTAAAATTTCAAGTAAAACTGCAACTTTTTGGTCAGAAATTTAGCTTTTTCGTAAAAAATATATATTGTCAGTTTGAAAATACAACTGTTTAACGAAAAATTAATTTTTATTTCATCGTTTTCATTTTAAATTCAATCATTTGGTTTAAAATCATTATGGAATAAAAATGTAACATTCTTGTAAAAAATTAAAACTTTTCTGCTAAATATTGAACTATTTTATTGAATATTAAACTTAAATGAATTTAATATTCGACAAATCAATTTAATTTTAAATGATTCAAATCAAAAGAAGGTCATTAACCATGGAATTGAACTCACTTTTTTAGTTTATTTAAACCTATATATTTAATTTTTCGTAAAAATTATTTTTTAAATTAAAAAAATGGTACCTGGAAAAATTTATATTTTTTTGTTCTACAAAAACTGTAAAATCCCTTAATTTCTTCGTTAAGCACACGCTAGACACTCTGCCTTGCCATAGAAAAAGATATAAAAAATAATAATTTGTGTAATCAATATATAATATAAAATATAAAATATAAAATATAAAATATAAAATATAAAATATAAAATATAAAATATAAAATATAAAATATAAAATATAAAATATAAAACATAAAATATAAAATATAAAAAAAAAATTAGACCACATTATTGAATTGATTCTAACTTTGTCCAGGTTTTTGGAAATTTTGTTTTTTAACAAAAAACAGAATTGCCTGTTAGTCAAACATAATTTTTGTTTTTAAGTATTATTTTATTTGATAAAAAATAATTCCGAAATTTCTTATAAATTAGAAAAAATGTTAAACCCTTTTACAAAGGTTTAAAACGTTAAAAAGTGTAAATTGTTTTTGTTGGTATGAAAATAAAAAATAAGTAACGCATTAAAAATATTTATGTGAATAAAATTATAGAAACATCGCTGAAAATAATTTTACCCTAATTTTATAAAAATACTACCCTTAAAGGTGAAAAACCAACTATTTTTAGGGTTTCAAAATTTAAAATATGCTTTTTTATACAGCTCAAATATTTTTTCAAATATTTTCAAATATAGAAAACTATTCTTAAACTTTTAAAACCTAGAACAAACTATTATATTTTGCATCATTCGCATTTGTTTACATAATTTATCAATTTCTCGTTTTAATGATCATTGTTTTAATTAATGTGTAATTATGGTGAAAGAATGTCGAGGTTCTCCGAAAATAAATTCTCTTTTTGAAACTTCTGATTTCTTTCCTAAATGTTTTTTTAGCTTTTCCGGGCGATTAACTAAGTTTTTGAAAATATACTTTTTTCAACATAACAAAAAACCATTCATGTGTGAAATTTAAATGCTTTTCTAATCGGGGTGACAATATTTGAATGTTTTCCAGAATTATATTCTTTTTAGAGAAATGAGATTTTTTTCTAAATGGTTTTTGACTATTTTTAGATGTAATTGAAAAAAAATCATTGAATATATTGAGTATTGGTGTTAGTGAAATTATCATCAAGTTCCCAATTAAAAAGACTGACATAAAAGAAAATTTTTTTCCTCGACAAACTTCTGAATAATGCATTTATTTATTAAATTTGTTTTAAAAAATCATAAAATTTATCAACTAATCATGAATTTTGCTGAATTCACTATGAACATCCTAATTAAATAGTCTGACGTCGAAAAAGAAAAGAATTTTTCCGTGGACACATGCCCCCATAATGCATTTATTTATTAAAATTATTTAAAAAGATCAGAAAATTTATCAAATAATTATGCATTTTACTGAAATCGTCATGAATTTCCGAACTGACAGGACTTCTATTGAGAAAACTAATTTTTTTACGTAAAAATGCCCAAATAATGCATTTTTTTATCAAAGTCGTTTTAAAAAATCATAAGATTGATTAATAAATTATTAATTTTTCTAAAATTATCGTAAAGTTCTTAATTGGAAAGATGTCATATAAAAACGAATTTTTCTATAGATAAATAGCTGATTAATGCACTTGTTTATTAAATTTGTTTATATTATTAACATTAATAAATAAAAAAGAAATTTACTCATCCTTATATTGCTTTTATCCAAATTCGTTGCAATATAACTTTAAAAAACGTAAAATTACAGAAAATCGTAAAAAAATTCTATCAAACTCATTTTTTTTTTGCTTATTATATAATATTTCATTAGCTTTACATAATGATACTCTATGATGATACTCTCTGGATGATAATTTTCCATCAATGAACTTTACTAGTAATATAATTTGAAAAAAATTAAGAGAAAAGCGATATCTTTCGGCCTTTAAATGTCCACACTGGGTGTTTGTTTGAACAATTTGTTTATAAAATCTATAAAAATATAAAATGATAATTTTCCATCATTGAACATCACGGGCGACATAATTAGACAGAAATAAGGAGAAAAAATTTTTTTGCTGCTTTCAAATGTCCATATTGGGCATTTGTTTATACAATTTGTTTATAAAATTCATAAAAAATATCAAAAGACAATTTTATATGATCAAGTATTATTTTTGCGATGAAAACAAGTCATTTTAACCTAAAATTTACTTTGCAAACGAAAAATCCACAGTATATACTATTTGCGAAATTAATTTTTTTTCAAAAGTTGGCTCAAAAGTGTCATAACTTTCGTTTGCTTTTGACTGCCTTCATTTATAAAGTCTGGCAATACTGATTATAGAAAAACATTTTGACGAAGATAAACCAAAAAAAACAACTTTTTCTTCACTCTTTGCATTCAAATAAAAATTGAAAAACCAAAAAAAACTAATCAAAAATCAGTCCACCTAAGTCTATTCTCAATTTAATGCTAGATTTTTCTTTAAAAATCTGAAATCGGGTATGAATTGCCTGCTACAAATTATTTTAAACCTCGTTTTTTGATTTTGTCCCACTGTGACGGTCCGTCTTGCTTTTTTTTCCCCCGATAGTTGAGGAGGAATGGGAACGTGAGAAATAAGGAGGTGGCGAAAGTGAGGGATGAGAGTGTTAGTAGGAGGAGGCGCGGAGGGTAAAGATTTAGCCAGATAGAATAGGAGATGAGAAGAGTAAGTGATAAGAGGGGGTGTGGGCTGATGGTGAGAGAATTAGGGGGAGGGTTGGAATGAACGGGAAGTTTAATGGCGGGCTGAGCAGAAGGGATCGGATTGTATCCGGAGGCAGTTGTGACGGGAGGGGAGAGTTGCGAAAGAATTGAGTAACGTCAAAATAGGTTGCAAAACCGTTTTCTTGGCATAACACCTACAGAGACTTCTTTTTAATTCTAATTTTTCACTGTAACGATCCGTCTTGCTTTTTTTCCCCCGGTAGTTATGGAGAAATGGGAGTATGAGAAAGAAGGAGGGGGGATAAATGATGGGAGTGTTATCAGTGGGGGGGGGGCGTGGAGGATAAAGGTTGAGTCGCATAAAATAGGAGATGAGAAGAGATGGTCTGGATTAATGATGAGAGAATTAGGGGAGAGGGTTGGAGTGGAGAGGAAGTTTAAGGTCGTGCTGAAAAGAAGGGATCCGATTGTATCAGAAGGGAGTTGGGAGAGGAGGGTGGATTTGTGAAAGACTTCAGTGACGTCTAAGTAGGTTGCAAAACCTTTTTTTTTGCATAGCACCTAAATAGAATTCTTTTTCATTTTAATTTGCCCAATTTGATTTCACAACTAAAGTTGAACCTATCCCAGTTATTGCTTCATAGATTTTCATAGTAAGATTGTCATTTTCTGTACGAAAATGTTATGAATCGAGTATTTATACTTTCGGTCGCTTGACGGTCCGTCCTGCTTTTTTCCGACATTTCAGGGGAAATGGGAAGAAGGAGAAAGTAGAAGGGGACACAGTATTTAAAATGTGAGTAAGAGTAGGTTTAGAGGGGAATGGTTAAGCAGGAAAAAGTAGGAGTGGAGAAAAGTTTTGAATTAGGAGGGGCTTAGAGTGTTGGAGACTGGCTGAGCAGAAAGGATGGGAAATAGTTGGAGGGGAAAGTTGGGAGTGGAGGGGGGATGTCTGAATAACGTAATTTTTTAAGCATATTATTTTTTCTGTGCAAAAGGTCATTAATCTGTATTTTTCTTTTGCGTAGATTGGTTTTCAGAAGGCTCTTTATTATCGAATTTTGTTGAACCAAAGAAATTTCTTGAAACGAGTGGGAGGATGTGGATTCGTTTGACCTCTCACTGAAAGTCAAGAGGAACACTAAGAATAAAAAAAAAGATTGAAGATGTTCAGCTTCGAGTTAAATATGGCCAGTTTTTAATAGAAAAAATCTTTTGAGCAAAAAAACTTGTCTTTGACTAAGAGCCAATGATTCTTTTTCTTTGATTCAAAAAATTTTGCTTGTGGGATTTTAGTAATATTAAATATCATATACTCTAGAAATAATCAATAAAATACACTGTAATGAATGATCCTATAAAACTGTGTAATATTCCTGAATAAAAACCAGTTTTACACCAAATAACTATAACTTATAATATACCTAGCATTTTTTTAACCTGTTTTTAGCTCTTTAAAAAAGTACGAAATTTCTTTCTAGAAAATTCGCCAAATTTGTATTATTACTCAATTTAAAAATAATTTGTGTGAAAAGTCAACTCATGTTAATGGGTCTTAAGATTCCAGGAAAAGTTGTAGATCAGTTTGTATTTTCTAAAGTTTTTTAAAACTGAGCAATAGATTAGAGACGATGTTGAGAAAATTTTTAGTAGTTCTAAATAATTTTTTAAAATTGTATTAAAAACATGAAATTCTAAACTTAGTAAAATTGAAAAATTTTACTTTTTCGACATTTTCTGAAATTTTAAATATCTTTTTAATTTTTCTCAAAAAGCTCAGAAAAATTACGTTTGTAGGAACTTGAAAAAGCAAATAAATATAACATTAATGGTTTTTCTGAATTTTATGACCAATCAAAATTAATTTTTCCCTCAAATTATAATTGATTGACTTTTTTTTCTCTCTTGACTCAATAGTCTTCTTGGTTTAGAACGAATCTATTCTATTGATTTTTTTTTGCATTTCTTACGGCAAATGCATTTTTTAAAATAAAAACTTCATCTATTTTGGTTAAAAACGCAACTATTTTGTGAAAAGCCAATCGCTTTTCGTTAATAATTTAACTATTTTGTAAAAAATTCGTTAGATATTTTGTTGTTACTGAGAACTTATATTTTATATTAAAAATGTAACTGCTTAGTGAAAAAAAATTGACACACTTGATCAAAAGTTTAGTTTTTGGTTTAAGATTGATTATTTTATTTTAAAATTCATCTCCTTCATAAATATAAACCTCAAGTTAGCAATTCTTTTATTTATGAAAAATGTCGCCTCTGTTTGTCAAAATTAAAATCCGTTTTGATTAAAGATGCAACATTTTGAAAATTAATTTTTTTTCTTCAAGGAATTTAGTTAAATTAATTAAGATGATTTATTTGAAAGTTCATCTACTTAAATATACGTTGAAATAATTTAAGTTTAAGACTAAGATCTTTCATTTTTGTTAAAAGTTAACTTTTTTATATTATTATCACATAAAGTAAGAATTAAATTTTAGAAATTAATAATTTTTCAGTGAAAAAATTTCGTTAGCTAAATATATTGATTTTTTCACCTAATAGTTCAAGTTGTATGTTAAAAAGTAATTGCTAACTAAATTGAGGAATCTTTAGTTGGATTTGTAACTTTTTAAGTTCATCTTTTTGTGCGAAAATAAATTTCTTTAATTGAAATTTTTTCTTTTTACGATTTTAAACAAAGCGCATTATATTAAGAGCTAATAATAGAAATTTGTAGATCTTTTTCGATTGAACAACATTTTATGATTAATTTCTTTCTTCTCTTGTGTTGTATTTCTAAAATTTCAACTTGTTTAATGTAAACGTTATTTTGAACAATTAAAACAAAAATTATACATACCATCAAAACATTATTTACGATAAATTTATAGCTCTTTCATTTTCTTTTCTTTTTTTTTTAATTCTATTGAATGCTAAATTTCTTTCTATCGAAAATAGTAGTTTGGATAAAATGCTTGATTTTTTTATTAGTACGAACTGCCATTTATAGAAATTTCAAACCCGGAAAATAAGGCCTAGACATTTTCAAAATACAAACAAAAAAATGCAATTTTTATTAATTATTTTTTGATAGGATACTTATTTTTTAAATCCTAGAACCTGAAACTTTTTATAAGCAAGATAAATGTGTGTAAGAACGTCAAATTTATTGAACATTTATATGAGAAAAAATTATCTAAAGGGCAAAGCGTTTTTTTAACCTATTGTTGTTTATTTATAAAAACAACACAATGAAAATACACCCGTGTTTACTTTTAGGGCATATAAAGAGTTTTAATAATATACATTTATTAAAATTGTAAACTTTCCAGGGAAGCTAAGAATAAAAATTAGTGCAAAGCAAGGAACAAATATTAAGATTTATTTGGGATTTTTTTTCTCAAAAACTAATTTTTTGACTGAAAGTGTAACTGTTTCATTTTTATGCCGAATATTTATTATTTAAAGAATATAAATTTAATATTTTTAGTTGAAAATACATCTGTTTGGTTGCAAATTAAATTATTTGTTAAAAACTCATTTATTTTTTATGTAAATTTGTTGTTTTTTGGTAAAGAATTGTCATCTTTGATTGAAAATTAATTTTTTTGATTCAAGATTGATTCTTTTAAAAGGAATCTGTATTATCATCAGAGAATAACATTATTTTTTAACGTCGTTACAGACAAGATGGAGGTATAAATTCAAAAATTTTGTATTTAAATTTTTTCTGAAAAAATACCTTCTCTTTTCTCTCCGCTGGATTATTTTAGTAAACCACTATTTTCCTTAATGAAAAATTTTACTATTTTTTTAAACATTTCTCTTATTCTCTTAGAAATCCAGCTTTTTGTTTGAAAATTTTTGTATTTTGTCGAAACTTTGTATCTAGAGGTAAAATATTAATGTTCTCGTTGACTAATTTACCTTTTTGGTAGAAAATTAATTTTTTTCAATGAAAATTATTTTTTTATTAATAATTTCTTTAACTGAAAATGTAACTATTCAATTTTTGGTGGAAAATTGATTTTTTATTATAAAATTTATCCGAATAAACTTAACTATCATCTTATCATTGCAGTGTAGGAAGAGAAAAAAATTTTCTTTCAATAATAGATTTTACTATATATTTTGTAGCAGTATTTTTCAATTTTTAATATTTTGTGTAAATATTAAGGTTCTAATTTTTATAAAAAAATTATCAGCTTAGAAATACTGTAAGATTTCTTGAAATTCTAGTTTGCAGTTAATTTCGAATTTGCTGTAATTAGCCCAAAATAATAAGAACTGCAACTATTTACAGAAGCGAAAGAGCCCTTGACTTTTTTACATTGTTTCACCTTTTCTTATGTATGTTTCAATCTAGACATTTATTTAATTTAAGTAAATTTTTATTCACGTAATGCCATGTGTACAAATCGACAAGGGCAAATCTTATCAGAAAAAATGTAAAAAAATGAAGTTGTTTGAAATTGCAACCTTTTTTTTTTTGTTCGAAAGTTGAACTATTTTTTTGAAAGTCCATTCATGCATTTTGTTTCAAATTTGTGTTTTTTGAAGGAAATCAAGGCCTTCGTTTGAAAATTCATTTTGTTGAAAATTCTATTTTTGTTGGAGGGGCATTATTGTGTTCAATATTTAGCTTTCTGATTAAAATTTTAACTATTTTGTTGAAAATTCTTTCTTTCAATAGAAATGTTTGGTTTCATTCATTTATTTAAAGATTCATTATTTTAGTTAGATAGATCTATACTTTATCTCTAGGACAGCTCTTTCTTATAGCCTTGCCTTCCTCGCTTTCCCTCGCCTCGCACGCATGCCCCTACCTTCTGGCTTTGCATCGCATTGTCAACCTCTGCCTCCGCGGCAAATACCTAATACTTATATAATATTTACAATATTTCCAATTCTCTTCCACCTACTTCCTTTGGTATTTACAATCTTTCCTTCATAATTCCTCTTCCTCCTTCTTGCCCTTTTTCTCCATCTCACACATCATCACCTTCACTCATGCTACTATCCTTTTGTCCACACTTTTATACAAAAATACCTCTACACTTTTCCCATTCCTTTCCACCTTCTCATACTACTCCAAACAGTTTTCCACTTTGCATCTCTTTACCCGCACAATTAACACATCCTTTACCAGGTGTATACATATGAAACCGGTATTGCCATTTAGCGGCCAGTAGGCACACTTGTAGGCACTGTCGGAACTTACCATTTGTGCTAATTGGCGTA
>NC_046659.1:131267534-131279178 GCF_010883055.1 Belonocnema kinseyi | reverse complement strand
CGGGAATTGGTTGAGTCGTACAGCTGGCAACCGCTACCCCACCCCGCTTACTCACCAGACTTGGCTCCATCCGACTACGACTTATTTGCATCGATGGGGCACACACTCAGCGAACAGCGCTTCACTTCTTACGAAAATGTTGGAAAATGGCTCCATGACTGGTTTGCTTCAAAAAACGAAAACTTTTTTTGGAAAGGTATCCATAAATTGCCTGAGAGGTGGACAAAATGTGTAGCCAGCGAGGGCGCATACTTTGAATAAAATATTTGTTATCTTTCTCTTGAAATAAATGTGTTTTTTTCTTGAAAAAATACCGGTTTCATATGTATACACCTGGTACTTTGTAGAAAGCCAGAACCTATTAAACTCGTTCATTTATTCGCATCGCATCCTCGCTATAAGCTCCTGTCACCTCTTCTTTCCTTTCTCACGCATATATTGAACTCTCTTGATTGCCATAATCTACCCGTCGTTCCTATTAAACCTGGACTCTTTTATTCTCTGCTTTTATTCTGCCTTCTCTGTCTCCATGCCGTTCTTCTTTTCTATCTAATATACGTTCCTTCCTTCCTCGTGCATCCTTCTCACTTCATGCAGCTGTAATCCATACGGTCTAAAATACCTTTTACTTTCAACCTCCATATTTCCACCCCCCCCCCCCCCCCTCATGTTTTTCTTCTCCTACCAACACTCCCTAACTAGCTTATTCTCCCCCTCTTCCAAAACTTTTTCCTCACATTGATAAGCTCGACTTGCCGTCATAATTCCTAAACTTTTTCTCCCCGTCTCGCTCCTGACAATGTAATTAGGCCTATTCCTTGCTAATCCCAATATCCACTTTACATTCCTCTCTTGTATCGTGTTTACCTCCTCTCTTTCCTTCCACCCTCTCACGTCTACTACATAAAATAAGATGCTTATTACAAACGAATAATCACTAGCGACCTTTCCTTAACACCATGACTTCTGACTTTTTTGCAATAAGCTCTAACATATTCCGTCCGCTAGCTCACTCTCTATATCCGCTATTAAATTTGCATAAGGCGTTGGGCTTGGCGGAAAGCCTTTCCTCAACCTCCTATTCACCGGAAAGCCTCCAAAATTCCCTACGCTCCTATCAACCTATCTTTTGTCTCTTCATATACTTCCCTTACCCCCTTTATAATTCCCCCATTGACCTTTTCTATCATCTTAACTCTGACCGCCTGCTGAAGCCTTCCTTAATACATCTTTACAATTTCTGGTTTTATTCTATCCCATTCCTTTCTCTCTACCCACGTCTCTACTAGCCTCAGGACATCAAATTTTTGAATAAACAGAAGGAATTCCTTATGTTTCTTCTTAAAACCTGCCGCGTTCTAGCAAAGGACCTTCACTACTCTTTCACCTTGATTTATCCCCACCTCCTACCTCCGTAGCCGTCCGTACCCTTCTAGACAGAAGGTACTGCACCACGACTTCTATTGTCTTCTCGGGCGTGGCAAGCTGATCGCGCAATCCTGGACAGGGGCTGCTTCACCACGACTTCTGGTTGTGATGGGGCGTCTGGAGTTTCGTAACGCCTGTTTAGGCGGCCCGAAAAGAGTTGGAAAAAGGTACCCGAGGCTACTGAAAGCTTATCGGCCTTATAGTGGATAAAAAAGGAGAGAGCGGGGCTGCTAAGAGCTTAACGACCTAGAAGAGAAGAGAATGACAGGAAATAGGTCGAGGCGGGGCTGCAGTAAGCTTACCGAGCTCTGAAAACGAGCAAAGATTTCGGGCGAGGCTGCGGAGAGCTTACCGTCCTGAAGCAAGAAAAGACTTCGTGGCGAGGCTCGGAGAGCTTATAGTTCACTAGAGAGAGAGAGAGAGAGAGAGAGAGAGAGAGAGAGAGTTGGAGGATAGTAGGATCATGAGAGAGAGAGAGAGAGAGAGAGAGAGAGAGAGATAGAGAGAAAGGCTGCAATTATGCTTGAATTCGATAGTACTCTTTAGTCTCAAAAAAACAGGTAAAAGTAGTAAAAACGACTGGGGGACTGAGGTTACCCAGCCGCAAGCCCGAATAAGAGTGCGCACTTTTGCTTGTACGCACCCGCTTTTATTTCCACCAGCCAAGAGGCGGTCCAGCCGGCGATTGATCCGGTCGTCTCGGCCACTCGCGTCGCTGATTGAGAGGCGTAGCGGCTGCCCTGTCCATCCCTACTCTATGCAAAATTGAGCGCGCAGCTTAACTTTGGATCCCGCGGCAAAATGGCGCGTAATGCGAAAATTTAAAATTATAAGATTCAAAACATTAAAATAGCGTATACAAAACATGAAACTTATTTGTAGGGCCATGCAGAAATTCGTAGCTAGGCGAATATACACATATAAAATGATTAAAATGACAACGAGTAAAATATAAAAATGCGAAATAATATAAACTTATACAACGAAATTAAAACATCATTCACTAAATAAAACAGGAAAAAGAAAACATACTGTGTAGGAGAAACAAAATAGAATATAAAAGTGGAAATATAATAGAGTAAAATTTTGATATAAGAATTTAAATCACAAATAAAAGAACGTATAAGAATTGAAAGTATATGGTTAAGTAGAATAATTTTTTACAAAAAGAAGATCTAGACTTAAATTATAAAGAAAAAAAAAGTGCGCACTTATAATTATTTAAAACCACCTAATTTTTATTTGGTTTAGTTTTCATTATTCCTTCCTAACTTCGATTGAAATTTATTCATTTTAAAAAAGAAAAAAGAAATTTATTAATTTCGTTTAGGGTACGTTTGGCCATCACTGGCCAAGTTTACCACTTGGAGGGAAGAGAGCGAGAGAAGAGAGAGAAAGCAAAAAGAGACGCGGAGTGAGTCACGCCTGGTGCGTGATGGGGAAACCTTCCATCGCAGCTGCGCCAGGTGTGATTTTATTACTCCCTTTCTTCCCTCCAAGTGTTTGAAGCTCAGGGAGAGAAAGGCAGGGTCGTTGCATAGCCACTTTAAAGTAATTTAGCCTGGAAGGTTTTCTAAGGTCGAGTTTATGTTTAGTAAACACGACCGGGGAATCATTCCTTGCAAATTACTTTCCAGTGGTTATGAATATGGGGACTATATCACTTTGACAAAAATAAACCTCATAAGCAGCCCATTGATAACATTAAAAATTGCTTGTGGGGTTTTACACACGATATCTCATTTTGTGTGAACGTAAGTTGGTAAAGAAAAGTACAGTTGCAGCTTCCAGTTTCATTTTCTTCGAAAATTTTTGTTATGAAAATTTTTACCGGAAAGAAGCAGAGACATGCACTTTATTGCCTCATCTTTTATTTTCCAAACTTTCAGAGCGATACCTCCTTTCGTTTAGACGTAAGTTCAGGAAGAAAAATTGCGGTCCAGCTTCGGTCACGTGACGTGAACAGATTCCTACGATACCGCCAATTTTTTTATTTCCTAACTTATTTCACACACAGCGCCACATCGAGTTGAAAGTTTAGGATAATAGATCCGAAGCACTAAGAAAGGTGAATCTCGTCCTAAATTTTAATAATTGTGAAAATAATTTTAAAAAAATTATTTAAAACAAAAACTTTTGTACAATTATAAAAATTTGGGAACATACCCACCATTTTTCGTGGTTCTTACTTAGTATCCCGAACTTTCAACTCGATGTGGCGCTTCGTTTGAAAATAAGTTAGGAAATAAAAAAGTGGAGGTAAGGTAGAAATCCTGTCACGTGACCCACTTATTACATAGTCTTAACCGTCGTGGCGTGTTGAAAATTCCCTCCCTGTCTCTCAAGATTTTTGCCGCATTTTTTGGTATAAATTAAACTTTTTAAATAAATAATTTAACTATTTGATTCCTTGGTAGAAAATTTATATTTCCTATTCAAAAATTTTGTTTAAAAATTTTCCTAATTTGTAGAAAATTTATCAACTTTGATTAGAAAGTAAATTGTTTGGTTACATATTCTTAACTTCAGTTTAAATTTCATTTTTCGGTTGAACTTTTATATATTTTCTTTCAAAATATCGTTTTTTTCATGTCAAATAATTTTTTGAATGAAAACTTAACTTTTTGAGATAAAGATTTAATAGTTCATCCATTTAGTCCAAAATATAATTTTTTTTAAATTAACTTTCTAACGAAAAATTAAAATATCCCATTGTTGGTGTGAATTTTTTTACTAGAAAAATCAACTTCTTAGTTAAATATGCTTCTATTTGTTCAATAATTTGTTTGAATAAAAAATTATAAAATTTCTTGAAAATTTAGCTGTAGGTTGATTTTTCTTCTAGTTAGTAATAAACTTTGTAAACTGAAAACTTGACAAGATAAGAAAAAAAATTACGGAGTGAAAGTGTGACACATTAAGGAGATAAATAAATTTTTTTGTAACAATGTTGTGATTAGTTACATATTTTTCGATTTAATTGTGATAAATGCCAATAAAAACAAAAAAATGTCAGTATCGGCAAAACTATGCAAGATACAGAAAAGTATTAAGAAGTAAAATTGTTCCCGTAAAAGCTATAAGCATCGTGAAAAGTGCTAATAAAAATAAAAAAAATTAGTTTCTTTGCAAAATTATGCAAGATAAGAGAAAAATGCGTAACCCGTGGTTTTTCTTTAGTTTGTGAAAAATGATAGTGAACAATTTTTAAACATTAAATTTTCGGAAAAACGACACAAAATATGTAGTTTTTTAATCGTAAAAACTAACAAAAGATATTCACTAAAAAAAGTGACCGTTTGCGAGCAAAATTAAAAAATTCAATATTTCGAGAGAAAAAATTCTCGTTTGTAAGTTTCACGTTTGTAAGTTTCTGAAAAATTTGATTTTTTTTCTTAATTATTGTTTGTTTAATGTAGTTGCTTTTTATTTCTAGAGTTTCTTAATGATAAAAAATGGTATTTTATTTATTGTGCAGTTTTTAACTTGAAAAATTGTTTCTTAATTACAAGATTAATCAGATTTAAATTAAAATGGGTTTTTCTTCTTGAAAATTTAATGTGACGTCTGACTTATTATTAATAATTATTTGACTTCAACCAATTTTTTCTGAAGTTTACTGAAACAGGTATACTTTTTTGTCTCTCGTATTTTTTTCGATAAAATTTGTGGTATATATTTGTGAGAGCTAAAAGATAAAATTTTAAATATTTTTTGACGGAAATAAAGTAAGATGACATGGATTTAGTGTATCAATATTTTTTGTTCTTACACTTTGCTGAAATATTTGTTAGAGGCTTAATGTTAGAGAAGTTGACACAGCTTATTCAGATGTTCCACAATATTTTCGTCTTTTCAACTCAATAAAGGTGAAAATATTGCACAATCGCGTTATTATATTTAACTTTTTTATTTGTTTATTTGAAAAAATGTCTTTAATATTGTGACATAACGAAAAGCGAATCACGCTTGTCCTGCTCATTTCAATCGTTCGAAAAGTATTCTTAAAACCAGCGATTCTGATTTTCGCTTTTATTTTTACCATATGATATTATCTTCTTGCTTACACGAGATAAAAAACAGGATTGTTCTAGTTTAAATTTGAGAAGTAACTTGAAAAGCATTTATTCAATTTCTGGGTATAATTTTATATTTCCAAATATAGATAAGGCAAACGAAGAAAAAAAGAACCAGAAATATTTTTAAATAATTTGTTCGTAGTCTTTTTCTTCATGGAAAGTCCTTCAAATTACCTTTTGATATCCATTATAAAAAAAGACTTTTTATATTGAACCATTTTTCATAATATTCACAAAAGGCGTATATTTTAATATTTTGTTCATTAAATTAATCAAATTATAACTTTATTAATTTTTTGCTGCATTTAGATCACGGGGATGGATCATAGGATTCATTTTTAATTAGGTATTTTATTTATCGCTCGAAAAAATAATTTGTTGTTTTATCAGCATAAACCTCTTAAGCTTATTTGCAAAAATAAGCAAGGTGGGGCTTTCCAGGTAAAATTTTTTCTCATGTTTTCAAAATTTGAAGAAAATATAAAAAAGGATTTTTAAAAAACCGCAGCTTTTTATTTTTTTCAGACATTTTTTTTACATTTTTCGTTAAAAGAAGAAAGAAATCTCATCAGAATCATATGGGCTAAAACATTTTGAAGTCAGGAAGATTTTTTTTCTTAAAAATGTAAACATTTTAAGAGCTTTTCGTTATTAAAAAAAAAATCTCTAACCTTAAAAATAAAACTTAATTTTCTCGAAACTAAAGGATTGGCTATTAATCCAATCTAATATATAGTAGATATTAACATTTTTAGTATCAAAAACTAAATTATAATTTTTTTAACCAGCTATTTTGGATAAAAATCCAAAAAGATAGAGGCACTTACAAACTTTTTAAGACATTTTTTTTTAATTTAAAAATTATATGTCCTGCTATTTGCAGTACTTAAAAATTTTAACAATTATTTTTGACGACATTTTTCGATAAAAATAACATTATTAAAGTTATAGCATTTTCAAAATTTCAACAAAAAAACGATATATCAAATACGATATCTACCAAATTTTAGGCTGGAGACATTGCTGTTTGACAGTCCTGCAAAGACGATCGTAACAAAAATTTTAATTATTAAAAAAAAATCGCGAATTTGAATTTTGCTCGCACAATAAATGATAAAAAATTTATTTTTGCAGTTAAACAGTGCATTATGCGAATAAAATAAAGAGAAAAAAATGTTTTCAAACCAAATCTGTTATAATTTTTTATTTTTTTCATTCTCATTGTAAAAAATGGTATTAGAAATAAAAAGTTAAATTTGTAGGGAAACGACGCAAGATAACAGAAAAGTTCATATACCACAGTTGGGCACCTAAAAAAGATCAGAAAATTGTTTGTTAATCATTTTTTGATAGGATACGTAGTTTTTGTTTTGATCGTAAAAAATAACATTGAAAATTAAATTTGTGGAAGAGTGACACAGAGTTTTAAAAAAATTGATTAACGAAAGGTGTTCACATAAAAAAAATTTTTTTACAAACGACACAAGCTGCGAAAGAAGATGATTAAGATAAAACTGTGCTCCCAAAAAAGATCTAAAATTTTTTTAATAATCACTCTTTAACAGAATGCTTAGTGTTTGTTTCTATTGTAAAAAATAATATTAGGAAGTAAAAAAAAATTGTAGAAATTTGACACCAGGTACAAGAAACGACACTAGGAAAAATTAAATTTTAATTAACAAAATTGTTTGTTAATAGAATGCACACTTTTTGAGGGTTTCGTAGCCCCAAACTGGAATCCTTATAGTTTCGATTTTTTTTATTTTCTGCATTTTCCTTCTTATAGGATATGTGTTATTATAGAGATTTGTCACTTCTATAATTTTCTCATTTCATAAACAAATTATATGAATAAATTCCATTTTTTTTTTTAAAGCAAAAATAAATAATTTAATGCTTAATTATAGTTGTATTATTTTACCAGTAAAACTTAGAAATAAAAATTTGTCAATAAATATTCTCTCTTAATGTTATAAGAAAACAACCAATCATTACTCTTAACATAATTTAGGTACAGTTAAGAAATAAAAGTATTTTTCTCTACCTAGAGATGTCCTCAGTATTTTATATGGCATTCACTATTTGATAATATCATTTGTTTCTCAGGAATGACAACACGTTTAAATTATAAAAAGCAGAAATAATTATTAAAACAGAAAAAGAAAACTTTATTTTCAAAATCAAAATTAAAATCGGTAGCAGTTTCCGGTACTTGAAATTTCAGTCGCACGTATTTTTTAAGTCCTTCAATTTTAAAGAATTTTATAAAAATGTGCAGAATATTGACACATAGCTTCATGGTTTAAAACTACGCAATATTTCTCGCCTATTAAAAACAATTCACGGAAATAATAAAAAAAAACTCTGTTGTACTACTTGCGATAACTTAAAGTATGTGAAATATGACTGAAGAGTGGGGTTGTCTATATATATATATACCGACAAATCCCGGAAGAATTTCATTAGTCATCAGTTTTGCTCTTCTTGTAAATTTACGAGTACAATAAACAGGCTCCTCGGTTTAGCAGTAATGAGTTTCGCCTCTAATATTACTTTTTTGATAACGTTATCAGTTATCTTTTACTCTGTTGGTGAGTAGAATGTACAAAATAATTTGAATATCAAAGTGAAATTAGAATAAGCCTTCACATTACTAGATTTTTGTTTCCTAAAATGAAAATCATGAACAATAAAAAAATTAATAATAAACAATTATTTTATATTTAGTGCTTAAAAAAATTTTTAAAGGATTTAAACTGATTCTTAAGAATGAAACTTCTCCTCACTTTCCCCTCTTCCAAATTTCTCCTCACTTTCCCCTCTTCGAAATTTCTTCTAACTGTCCCCTCTTCGATGTTCCTACATCTCCTACTTTCCCTCCTCGTTCACCAAACTTCCCCTACTTTTCCACCTCTCAACCTCCTGACGCTTATTACTTCCCTTTTCTCTATTCTCCGTATTTCCTTTTCTTATCCCATTATTTTCCTATGCTGTCCCTACTTTCTCTCTCTTTCCCCCCTCATTTCCCCTTACGTCCTTTCACCAACACTTCCCCTACTCAGTCCTCATTATTTCTCATTACTCATCACTTTGCTTTCGTTCTTTCCATTGACTCAAATTTTCCAAAACTTCCCCATCTACCCCCATCCCCCATTTTTCTTCACTTTGCTTGCTACACTCCCCACAGTTCCCCATACTTCCACACCCCTTATTCGTCACCTCCGCAGCTCCCCTTATCAACCTCACCTTATTTTCCATATCCATTACTCCTCCGTGCCCCTACTTAAGCCTCCCTCTTTCCCCTTTTTAAACTATTTTCCCTTATTTGACTTTCTATCATTTCTCTTAACTTCTCCGAAATCACCTACCCTTTTCCCCTTATTTTCGATACTTACGCAGATCGGCCAACAAATTAGAACTATAAGCATCAAACGGTGCTTTCGCGCTCGGTCAAATGCATATATAATCAATTCAAAAGCATACACTACAGTTTCTTATTTTCTTGATTCAAATAAAATATTAAGTTGGAATGGAAGCTTTTAATGTGTCCCCTAAAAATTTACATTTTTCTTGCACCTTCTTCTCTATTCCTTTACACACCCCCTACACACTTACTTGGTGGTGGAAGGGGGACCTGCCGTTTTTAAGGTGGTTTCCGAACCACCAAGCGCAACAGCTTTAAATACTCAGAGAAAACCTTTTTCTCTAGAGATACCGGTCTCATGACTCTCCGGAGATGAACAACTCCATTGCTAGATTAGTGTTCTCCGTATGGGCTGCCGAGACTCTTCCAGAGAGCGAGTCGGGAATCGAACCCGCAAGCCGAAGGAGTGGGTCCAAAGCCTACGCTTTAGCTCCCACGACCATCGCCCCACTCTAAAATAAAATGTTATTAAATTATGAAAAAAAAAGATAAGATTCAACTAAAGATGTCCTGGACCTATTAGTAAAATATACTCCTCCGTTACTCGTATTTTTATTGACACTAATTCTTAACTATATTCTCAATATATTATTCTAAACTAAAATATTTCTGAATTTGGATAGGGAACACGGATTTACTTATAACTAATGAGAAACGCACTTTATTAAAATATCCGCAATCGCCGAGAATCGAACGCACGCACCGCTCGTCGACGAAGCTGCTATATGTCTACCGAGTCACGCGCTGCTCTTTTAGTCTGCATCACTGGTCCAGTCGTTTGACCCTATCTAATGACCAGGCTTTCGCTAGTTCAAATCTTTTATTTGACAACTTTTTTATTTAATTTTTTATTTTTCTCATTATAAATATGTCAAATAGTCATTTTTAATGCATCCGGCGATCAATTCTTTCCCCTCTAAAATAGTAAAATTATTGGGAAATAACTATCATGCAGACACTTGTCGATTCATTTATTTGCATAATTGTAATTTATCGTAATTTATTGCTCTTGTTGTCGAAAAACGTTATGTTTCAAATGTTTTTACGACGATTCTCACCTACAAATATGTCAAGAAAATAAATGTTTAAACGTACTTAGATCATTCTAAATTTAATCAATATAAAAAAGTTAATTTTTCTATAACAATATTCTACATTAAAAATTTTAACTCAATTAATAATTGCAAAAAGCAATTAATGATTAGAAATAGACAATATCAGATAATAATTTAAAAAATGGCAAAATTTATATTTTGCATCGTTTCAATCTAAATAGTATAATATACTCCATTTATTGCATTCATTTTTATTTTATGTTTTGACTTAAATCTTTACTCTGATTAGTTATTCAATAATTACTTGTATAAAATGAATAATATTATTTATTAAATTCTTACATAATTATTAGTACTTTTTATTTATACCTATTGATTTATGTTAATATTTAATTTAATTACAATAAATAATACTACCATAACTATTATATTTTATTAGTGAAAAACTGTGATTTTTTATTTTTTTTAATCACTCCATTTGTTTATCAAAACCAGAACCTTAAAGATAGATTGTTTGAAAATTCAATTATTTAGCAATGCTTATGACAATGTTGGCACATTTTCTTCAGATGTACAGTGTTTGTATATATTTTATATATTTTAACTTATACTGCCGAATGAGACGACTGAAAAATTCTGAAAAACGAAAAATTCCTGAATTATAGAAATTAAAATTTTTTTTCTTTGAAAATAAATATTATGTATATATTAAAAACACATTGATCGAATATCTGTATGAAAGAAATTTTCTATCAATGTTTAAACAAAATTGCTAATTCAGAAATACATTTTTTTTTAATTATTATTATTTAACATTTTTAAACATTATTTTATACAGTTTGGAACATTAAAGAAATTTCTCTGATAAAAGTATTTCTTTATTCCATTAAAAAAAATAAATAAAATCAACAAAACAATTTTTTCTATTCTTTAAATTCTGGAATTTTCTGGTTCGACCATTTTATAATTTAGTAAGTTTCTGGCGGAAATTTTGTTCTTATGGAATCTTCAAATAGGGTCATATTATAAACTGCAGTGAATTCTATTAATTAATAATTGTTGAATTCGGGATTTTTATATGTGGGCAATTTCATAATTTTTGGAGATTTATTTTCCGGGACCTAAATATCGTTTAGAAATGTGTTTCAATTTTTTTTTTTCTATTTAAGGAGCTATATCAATTTTTGGCTTCATTTCATTTTCAAGCCCTTCGTCGATTTTAGCCCTCCGTTAGTTCTGGACCTAATCTTAATTGTGGGACCTATGTCTATTTTAAGGCCTATATCGATTTTTGGCTCGATATTATTCTGGAACCCTTTATCTATTTTGGGCCCTATATCAATTTTTAAACCCCCGTCCTTTTAGGCCCTTCGTCTATTTCGGCCCTATTTGAATGTTGGCCTAATATCACTTTTGGACCCTTTGTCTATTTTGGGCCCTATATCCATTATCGACCATATGTTATTTTTGGGCCCTTTGTCTATTTTCGTGCCTTTGTCTATTTTGGCGCTGTATTAGTTTTGGACCTAATATCAATTGTGGGATCTTTGTGTACTAGGGTGAATCAAATATTAACCGGAATTCTTTTTTAATATTTATTTATTTATAAAACAATACAAAAATACTATTGATTATTTTTCTACATAGTCTCCTTCATG
>NC_046659.1:131247777-131267434 GCF_010883055.1 Belonocnema kinseyi | reverse complement strand
TTCAATAAGGTCACGAACTGCACCAATGTTATCGCCAGAGACACTTGATCTTGGACGTCGATTATGACTCACATTTTCCACACTTTCTCGTCCACTCTTAAAGTTTTTGGCCCAATCAAACACTTGAGTTTTAGACAGAGTATCATCCCCATATTGATCCTTCAATTGAGTCAAAATTTCGCACGGTTTAACGCCTTCTTTAGTTAAAAACTTTATTATAACCCGTTGTGCAACGGACGCTGGAACCTGTTGCTCACTCATAGCTGTACTGACGAATTGACTGAGTCAAACAGCTCACCAAGCGTTTTACCCACTCCTAATACACTACATTACAAGAACCTACACTGTGAAAGTGCTTGCGATTGGCTAAGAAAAGTATTTGTAAAATTCCGGTTTATATTTGATCCACCCTCGTATTTTGAGCCCTATATCAATTTTTTTCTGAATGTTATTTTTGAAACCTTTGTCCATTTTGTATCCTGTATCAATTTTTTAACTTGTGTTATTTTGGGACATTGTTAATTTTGGCTATATGTCAATATTGGCCTTATCTCAATGTAGGAACCTTTGTCTATTTTGGGCTCTATATCTGTTATCGACTATGTTATTTTTGGGCCCCTTGTCTATTGTGGGTATTTTTCCCGTCTTGAGTTCCTAAGTCAATTTACGGCCTTTTGTCTAATTTTTAGCCTATATAAATTTTTGTCATTATGTCATTTTGGCCCCTTTGTCGATTTTGGTCCTCTGTTAGTTTTGGACCTAATCTGAATTGTGGGACATTTATATATTTTGAGCCCTAAGTCGATTTTTGGACCCAATCTTAATTTTGGGCCCTTTATTTATTTTGGACATTTTGTCCATTTTGGGTCGTATTAAATTTCTGGCCTCTTTGTCTATTTTCGACTTTTCGTCCATTTTTGGCTCTATGTTATGTTTGGGCCTTTGTTTACTTTTGATCCCACATGAAGTGTTGTGCTTATTTAATTTTTGGGTCTTTGATCTATTTCAGAACCATTTTGAACCGTTCGTCCATTTCGGGCCCTATATCCATTACCGACCATATGTCCTTTTTGGGCCCTTTGTCTATTGTGTGCTTTTTTTTGTCTCGGGTCCCTCAGTCAATTTTTGGCCCTTCGTCTAATTGTTACCCTATATTAACTTTTATCCCTATTTTATTTTGGGCCCATTTTTTCTATTTAGCCCCAAGATCAAATTGGGGCCACATCTTAAATTTGAGCCCTTCGTATATTCTTGGGCCCTATAAAAATTTTGGGACCCTATGTCAATGTTGGCTTGATCTCAATGTTGGACCATTTGTCTATTTTGGGCCCTATATCTATTATCGACCATTTGTCATTTTTCAGCCCTTTGTCTATTGTGGGCTCTTTTTCCGCCTAGGGTCTCTAAGTCAATTTCCGGCTTTTCATATAATTGTTACCCTATATTAATTTTTAGCTCTTTTTTATTTTGTGTCCATTTTTCTATTTTCGTTACAAGATCAAATTTGGACCATATCTCAATTCTGGGCCCTTTGTATGTTTTGGGCCCCATGCCAACTTGCGCTCTGTGTTAATTTTTGAACCTGTGTCAATTTCAGGATTTTGTCTATTTTGAGAACTACATCAATTTTGACAAAAGCCCTTTTTCTATTTTAGACCCTGTATTAATTTTAGGCTCTATGTCAATGTTAGGACCTACGCTAAATTTAGACCCTAGAATAATTTTTGGTCTTTGTTTATGGATCTATACATTTAATTTTCGGACCCTCTGTTAATTTTGGTGCCTATCTTGTTTTTCTGAAAGTTAAAATAAAAAAATTGATCATTCGTTAAACTTGATAAATTTTTCTTTTGCTTATTCAGAATCAGGCTCAACATCATCAAGAATTAGCTGGTTAAAGAAAATACCTTCTTCTCTCAATTTTCTACGTGGTAATTCAAACAGTCCTCAACCAAATACTCCTCGACCGACTGGTGCAGGAGGTCAGTATTTGCATTAAAATCTCTGAAGTAATTACAAAACTTTTGATATGTTTAAGTAATGAGATGCAATTTTTGAAAAATTTTTAAGAAAAAAGAATCAAAAAAATTCACGTATATCACATGGACGGTGATGTGAGCGTTTTTTAACCCCCGGTTAGATCAGGCGATAGCGTTTTGAATTTGAGACTGCTTTGATCCCGGCTCATATCCTATTGCTTGAATTTTTTTCATTGTTTGTATTAACATTTTTTATCGCGAGCAGCAATAGAATTTAACTGATTCAATCCAAGATATTTATTTTTGACCATTTTTTTGAACATAAAAATTGTTTTTTTACACCTTAGCACTTTTACAGGAAGAAACATTTTTTTAATAGAAATTTCTCCTCTTTTCAAAAAATAAAAAAAAATTATTTACTTTGGCTCAGAAAGAAGATCCTTTTTCTACTATTCAATATACAAATTAATAAATTATTAGATACAATTTCGTTATGCAAAATTAGTTGAATTCCTGAAAAAATAATTGTACTTCTAAAAGAAATAGATGAATTTTTTAACAAATAGCTGTATTTTCAAACTATAAACAATGCATTTTCCTTCAAGAAGATTAATTTTCTATCAAAGAGGGTGTTATTAACAAAAGGTATGAACTTAAAATAAAATACAAAAACTATTTTAAAAAAAGTTTAATTTTAAATAAAGTTGAATTTGCAGCCAAATATTTGAATTATAAACTTATAAAGGGCAAGCTTTCAACCGAAAATAGAATACCTGAATCTTCAAAAAAACTTCAACAAGTAGTTTGATTTTCAACCAAAGAAGATCAATTTTTATCCAAAAAAGACGAGTCTTTAATATTTTCTTGAAAAAAAAATCCATCGAAAAAGTTTAATCCGGAAATAAAAATATGAATTTCAAGCAAAAATATAAATTTTCAACAAAAAAACTTTATTTGCAATCAAATGGTTGAATTTTGTACTGAAATGATGATTGCACTTAAAAAATATTTTCATTTGTGATTAAAAACAGTTGAATGTGACTAAAAAAGATGACTAGAATCCGAAAGCAAATCAGATTGATTTTCAAAACTTTTTTTGCTTTTTTCGCAAAAGCCTAATTTTTTAATGAAGAATTTTTATTTTCTATTAAATAAGTGAAACATTTAACAAAAAATTCAATTTTGAATCGAAATATGATCTAATATTAACCAAAAACATTAATTTAATATAAAAAACGAATTTTTAACTAAATACACTAATTTTCTAATTTTATGTTTAAGGATTTAATTTTTCACAAATAAGCAAACGATTTTTTAGGATAACAGTATAAATATCAAGCTAAGAGATGTATCTGCAAAAAAAAGAATTGTTAGCATGATCTTTGAACTGATAATTAAGTGGAAAAATTGTTTGCCAGAAGATTTCTCTTTAACAAAATAGTTGAAATTTTAGAAAAACTATTTTAACTTCTAAGCAAATAGTAGAATTTTGAGCCAATCGATATGAATTTCTAACAATAAATAAAAAAGAAGAGTTTTTGACCCCAAAACATGCACTTAAACCGAAATACATTTGGAGTTTCTTACTGGTTTCTATTAATTTAGTTTAAATTTAATATAAAAATGAAGGCAAGGGGAACGACGAGACACTGCGATTAAAAATTGATAATAAAAAAATTAAATTTTTGTTTCGGTTGAACCAAAACCTACGCGTCTTATCTCAAAATGTTTTTAAAAAATTGGTAGCTCTTTTTTATATGAGCAACTTTTATCTATTAAGTTGTATTATTAATTGTGTCGTTTATCCAGAAATTTAATTTTGTATTTTTAATTTTTTTTTGTTTATGAATAAAACCAAAACGGTGCGTTCCATCACAACATTATTCATAAAAAATTTATAGATCCATTTTGGATGTACAATTTTTGTGATTTTAAATGTTATTTTTTACAATAACAAAGAAATCTAATCGTCCTATCTTAAAATTATTTAGAAAAAATTTATAGATCCTTTTTGGGTGAATATATTTTTTATTTATTTTTTTTATCTTGATTCGATTTTCCAAAAATATAATTTTTTTATTTTTAAAGATATTTTTACGTTAAAAAAACTATGATTTATATTGAAACAGCATTAATAGAAAATTTAGAAAAGTTTTCATTCCGCTTTGGAAGATTAAGTTTTGTCTATTCATTTTTTTTTCATAGCTTGTGTCGTTTATCTAAAAATTATATTTTTCTATTCTTAATGTAATTTTTATCTGATACAACAGAAACTATTTAACTACTACTACTATATTTTTGGTTAAAAATGAATACTTTGTTGTTAGAAATTCTACCATTTTGTTGTAAATTTGTATTTTGAATTTAAAATTTATCTGTTTTAATAAAAACCTAATTTTTGAGATTAAAAATAATAATTAAAGGAAATATTTTTTCGAAGGTTGAACTTTTGTTTTGTTGAAAATTTTTCATTTTAGTTTCAAATGTTAATTATTTAATTAAAATTTGGTGCTTGGGGTTAAAAAATTAACTAATTTGTGTTTTATTCATTCTTGGCTGGCAAAACTTTCTTGGCTTGTCTTCTTTTGATCATACAATGTATTTTTTACTTAAAAACCTGATAATTTGAAGAATTCGGTACTTAATTAAATATGGCACATACATTAATTTAAAAAAAAATGTATTCGCCTTATTTTTTCATTTGACTGAAAATTAACTCGTTTAAATTAACCACATTGAATTTAATACGAAATTCTTAAAACCCTTAATGCTTGAAGCCGAAATATATTATATTTTCAACAATATAGTTGAGTTATTAACCAAGTTTTAAACAAAAAAGACGAATTAATAACAAAATAGTTTAACCTTTTACTAAATTTTTTTTAATTTTAGAGGTACCAGTGGAATTTTCACTAAAATAATCAATTAGTTCCTAAAAAATATCTGAATGTTTAACTGGCTGAGGAAATCTCCCCTAATTTTTTGCAGTTAGAAACAAATTTTTTTAGTGGTTGCGACGAATAAATTAGGATTTATTTTTTGGAAACTTTTGTAATAATCTTTGACAGAAGATAAAATATTTTACTTTCGTGAGTCTTCCTCGTACGTCGTTCTTTGAATAAATTCTTATTTTTCTTATCTTTGTGCAAACTATTAGAAATTGTTTACCATTACTTCGCTTAATTCACCTTCTCTATTTTTTCCCCATTTTCGTAACTTTTTTTAAATACTGAAATTCCTCAATAAGTTCATATATTTTTACTAATAGTAAGCATTTATAATAATTCTTTTTAAATATTAAATAAGAAAATATTTTTACTGATCGAATATTACTAATTTTTTAATAATGTTTAGTGGCCTACTTTTCACTAATCAAATCTGTTAAATTTCTATTGTGATTAGAGCAGTTTTGACCATTTTTATTCAAAGAGGCAATAAAGTATCTTTTGCGTAAAACAAGAGCTATAGAATTCAAGTAAGCTTTTCCAAGGACTAAATTCATTCTTATTTAGGATGATGCTTATTAAAGGCTAATCATTTTTTTAAAGTTTGCTAAATTTTAATTTTAATTTTTTATAGAAAAATTATAAAAAATACAACCCAAAAATTTTAAGATTGAAAAATCTTCTTGTCTTGTTTAACTTTGTTCAAACATACACACGGCAATGTTTTTTAATTCGAGACGGGTTCCGCCACATTTTAAATTTCACAATATGACCTTATTCTTTCAATAGCATCAAGAATTTTAGACAATCGCGTTATTTTGTTGACTTTTATACTTTCTAAGTTTTTCTTTTTTAAAACTTTTTTTTGGTTACTATATACAATCCTATGTTTTATTTTGTATTAGTATTAAAAAATTAGTTACTTTTCACTATTGAGTTAAGAAATGTCTCAACTAATTGAATCAGTAGTTTTTTTATTTATCTTTAGTAGCTCAATTTTCGCTAATTAAATCTGTAAAATTTCACTAGTAATTACTGAAATTTTATCAATTCTGATTTAAGGAGGTAATGCAGTATCTTTTAAACAAGAAAAAAGCTACATAATTTAAATAAACCTCCTTAATGGAATTAAGTCATACTAATTAAAGCTGGTGATTATCCAGGGAAAATAATTGTAAAAATTCTAATGTGGCTACAACTGTTTTTTAATTATTATACACATTCCTCAATCATTTCTTTAACCAGCAATTATTTTCGCAGCACTATATTAAGAAATTTCTTACTTACTCAAATTATTCATTTTCTTCTCATCTTAAGTAACTCATTTTTTTCTGATAGAATCTGGAAGATTTCACTAATAATTAGTTTAATTTGACTATTTTTTTCAGCGAACAAAAAAGCTCGATACCTATAATATGATTTTTTAAATATAAAACTTGATGCCTAATTAGGAAAATAGAAACTTCGGGCCCAATTAGGAAAATAGATTTCTTCTAAATTATATTTTCTTAATGTCTAAAACAAAACAAAAATTTTACTTTTGCGGCATTATCTCGTTCGGCGAACCATTATTTATTCCTAGCCTTTTAAATATTATATTTTTAAATTATCGTACAGGATCTAGAATTGTGAAAATCCATAGAAAAAATGTTCAGAGGTAGAAATATGCTCTTATATTTTTTTTCAGACAACACACATTTTTTTCTCCTAATCTAACACAAAATGAGCGTTTTTTGTTGTATTAGTGACAATAATTTTTTTTTATCTAAAAAAATTATGAAAATAGTTTTTCCTCTTAGACAAAAAATCTGTCACTATACGGTCGCTAAAAAATAAAAACAAGTTTTTTGTTAACCATGCTGATACAAAAATAAATTTACAGATAAATGCTTAAATTGTTAACGACAGTTGCATTTAGATCAAAATATTAAAAATTTTGCAAATTTTCATGAACAGGACTGAATTTTTGTCCCCAAAAGTAGAATTTCCAATAAAATAGCTCATTTTCAACTGAGAAAGATTACTTTTCGGCAATGGAATGTGAATTCCCGAACCAAAGCAACAATTTTTTGAGTAAAAAAGTTCAATTTCTTACTAGAAGAGAACCGTTTAACAATATATGAAAATTTTCAACAATCGATAAGAAACTTTAAATATTATCAATGAAATTAAACGATCGCAGACAACATCAATAATGGTGAATATTTTATTTCTGCATTCTGGCTATTTTAAGGAAGGAAGAAATGCGAAAATTTACTAGTGATTGCATGAATTAAAAAAAAAGAAGTTTTTAAAGTCAGAAGATTCTGCGTTTCAAAAGGGAAAAATGTCAGAATTATTAAACTATATATTATTTTAATTTTTTTAAAGAAAAATTGTTGAGCTACCAAGTATAACTGAGCGTGATCGCTGGACCGGAAAACGAAAATGAACGGAAATTTTTTTTAACCGAAAAATGATAGTGAATTTATTTTTTGACAGGATATTGAACAAATTTTCAGAAGGAAAATCTGTCTACTCACTTGAAATATCACAAATTTTATAGCACAATATATATAATACAATTCATAATAAGTTTCATTTCAACCTCTTTGAAATGCACTTTTGAAGTACATTTTCCATAAAAAGAAATTTCAAGTGCATTTTTAAATACTTAAACAGTAAAGTATTAAAGGCGTTTGAAGTTGAAATTTTTGAAGAAAAAAGTAAACGTTTTAAGTTGATCAATTGTAAATATAAATTATTCAATGGTTTTCAAAATTAAACCGTAGTTCGTGTATTTCAAACTGAAGAATAATTCAATGATTTTATGAGGCGATTTTAAATCTATTATAGTTAAACAATTTACAAATTCAATTTGAACATTTTTAATTGAGAAAAAAGGCAAGTTTTTAATAGTCAGCAATGTTTGAGTTTTCGAATTACGTTGATTTATATATTTTCGAATGTTGGAACTGTATGATTTATAAAAGTTAAAAATCTAATTTTTTGTGTTTGAAAATAATATTTTTCTATTTTATGCATATTTATAACATTAATCATAAATATATTTATGTAATTTGTATTAACAATTTAAAGCGAAGAAATAACATTAAAATTATTGTTAAAATCATCCTTGAGTGCAGCAGAAAGGATAATTATTAGCCCCCCCCCCGCCCCCCGAAGTCTTTCTCTGGATTCCCACCTGTATATTTTCGTCAACATTTAGAATGTTTAGTACATTTATTTACAGAAAAAACTGAAGTTAAATTTTGTTGAATTTAAAATTTCCCGCTGAAAGTTTATCCTATGATGTAATAAAAGCTGTCTTCTGCTATGCCGTTCTTATCATTAATGAGAAAGCGGCAAAGTTTAAGTGAATTCGAGTTATGAATCGGGACAACAGATTTAAAACAATCACAGAAAAAAAGTTAAAATTTTTTGCAGGTAAAACTTGCAACGGGTAAAAATTAAACTTATTTCAACAAAATTTTTGTCGAGGTTAGGAGAATAATTCGCATCTCTTCTACTGCGTCATGCTGAAGTGAGAAAATTTGGGTAAAAATGTAGAATCAGGACCAGAAAACACGAAAAAAAATTGCGCTTACTGTTATATCTCCTTCTAAATAAATTTTGCTATTGTAGACGAACTAGAACTTATTTAATGCTATTTAGAAAAAAAAAATTACAGATGGGAATCCCCATTTCTCTGCAGTGTGATTAAGTTAAACGACGACAGATGGCGCTGGCGTCGTAATTCTGTAAGGACAAGGTAAAGGCGCTCATAATGCCTGATTATAGCACTACAATTAGAGTTCTTAAATTCCCGAGAATTTAAGTTCAGGTAATATAACCGAGAATATGACAGAATTTAGGAGAATTTAAAAGAATTTAAGAATTTATGATTTTTAACAATATTTTTATTGTTCAGGTTATCTCAGCGTTTGAATATAAATTTTCTTTTAGCTCAAACATATTTAGGAATTACAGTGGTCTATATACAAATTAGAAATTTTCAAATGTATTAATATATTTGAAACAGAAAAAGAAGTTTTTTCTACTTTAAAAGATAATTCTGTAACGAAATACTGGAAATTTCAACGAAACAATTTAATTTTTAACATAATAGTTAAATATTCAACCTAAAAAGACAAATTACCAACCAAAAAGTGGCATAGTTTATATTTTCATGAAAAAATAATGAAATTTTTAGAATAAAAGAAAAAACTCTTACAACCAAAAAGACGAATATCCAACAAATTTTAATTTTTGAGTCCAATAATAAATAAAAGTTTATCTAAATTATTTAATCTTCAAATCAGAAGCCAAATTTTCTTTATATAAATTCAATTTTCGAACAAAGAATATGAGTGTTTAATGAAAAATTAATTTTACATGTAACTGATACATTTTTACGAAAACAAAGATAAAATTTTAAAATAATTTTTTTTTTTACAAAAAACAAAAAACGCGAATTTTTAACTAAAAAATATCAATCTTAAAAAATTGAAAAGTTCCATTTTCTGTTAAAAATGAATTCTAAACAAACAAAAAAGAAGTATTTTCCACTGAACTGTTAAATTTTCAACCAGGCATAAACCTTCAATAATAAATTGCACAGTGTAGTTTAAATAAGACCCATGTAGTTTAATTTTCAATTAAAAAAGATTAATTTATAACAAAATAATTAAACTTGAACCAACAAGACAACTTTTCAACTTAAAATATGAATCTTTTACAAAAAAATGTTTTAAACAAATTAGATGAATTATCAAGCAAAGAAGAACGATTTTTAATCAAAAAGTTGCATTTTCCTACAAAAAGGTAATTTCTTCTATAACAGATGAAGTTTCAAATGAAAAAGATAAATTTTCATAAAAATTCTTGATCTTTCTGTTGAAAAAGATTTTAGTCGAGTCTTTACGATCAAACTATGAGTTTTTTAAGAAGAAATAATTTTCTACCAAAAAAATGGAATCTTCCATCCAAAAAGACGAATTTTTAACCGAAAAGGATGAGTTTTTAACAAAATTGTTAAATTCTCTACTAAATACTATACTAAATATTTTCAAGAAAATAGCATAATAGCTTAATTTCGAACGAAACAGTTGCATTTTTATCAAAAGAAGGTTTAATTGTTTCTATGACACATGAAGTCTTTAGTCAAAAAGATAAATTTTCAAAAAAATAGTTTAATTTTCCGTTGAAAACGATTGTAGTCGAGTTTTCACGATCAAATTATACATTTTTTAACAGGAGATAATTTTCTGTCAAAAAAATTGAATTTTTAATCCAAAAATACGAATTTTTAACCAAAAAGGTCTTTTAAACAGAATTGTATAATCTAGCAAATAGTTGCATTTTTATCGAAAAATGTGAAATTTATCTGGAAGTAGAAGAATTTTTTATTACAAAAAAGTTGAGTTTTCATCCAAAAAAGATTTCAGTTAACTGAGTAACATCAGAAATTGAATTTTCGTAACAAAAATATAAGTTTCTATAAAATAAATGGAATTTTCAATACAATAAGACGAATTTTTTTAACCAAAAAATAAATTTTTAAGAAAACAGTTAAATTCTCTACCAAATAATTGCATTTTTATCGAAAAAAGATTAATTTTGTACTAAAACAGATAAATTTGTAATAAAAAACAAATTTTTTTCTATAAGTAAAACATTCATCCAGAAAATATTACAATTCATTTTTCAACATTAAAATATAAATTTTATAATAAAAGTAAATTTTCTACGAAATAGTTCATTTTCCGAGAAAATAGTATAATAGCTTAATTTATAACCTAACAGTTATATTTTTATAAAAAAAAAGTTTAATCCCTACTGAAGCAGGTGAACTTTGAAATAAAAAAGACAAACTTTCAAAAAAAAGAGTTGAATTTTCAACCGAAAAGTTAACGAAAAAATGCAATATTCTGTTAGTTAAAATAAATTCAGAGATTCTCATAAATTCTCAGAGAATTTATTTCTAGGTTATATTCTTAGTGAAATTCTCATTCTCGTTACCCATCTCAAAGTAATATAACCGGCTCAGAAATCTAACTACAATATCTATGTACCGAGCAGTGGATACCGCATGTCAGAACTATGGGGAGCTGCGTTACGAACCTCGATGTATTCACGAGTGAGTTGCACTGTCCCACGTTCCTACTCCTAGTTCCCGCTTTTCTCTTTACAGCCTCTTCGCTCGACCATCACTCGGAGAACACTTACTGTCCGGCCCATGATCTAAGAGTACACGGTTTAGCCATCAGCTCCCCCAATTTCGTCCCCATTCGCACTCCACCACTTTTAGCCATCTTGGTTACCATAGCAACCGTTAGCGTCTCGGCAATGGAGAATAGATATAAGGAGACCAAACTAGTGGAACTGAAAATGAAGACTTTTCTGTTGCTAGAAGTACGCACACACACACATGTGCAAAATCACACTCACGGATGGTTCCAAACTTCCCGAGCATGGCGTGCCAACCGCACTTAAAAAAATATGGCCGCCGATTTGAACGTGAGTCAAATATAAATAAATAATAATTGAACAATTAATAGTTTGTGAATAAAGGCAAGGATGTTAAAATTAAAAACCGCTGCCTAAAAGTAAAAAGTTTCCAATAAGTGTGGTTTCACGTGTATAGTGTACAAGACTTTCAGAGTGGTGTAAGTTTTATGTTTCTTGTTTTTGTTACGAACGCGTCGAATATCTGTCGCACGCATAGTGCTGGTAAAAGTGATTTGAGATTTCATAAACATACTACCTACCTCTTAAATGGCGAATAATTTTTTATTCAACAAACATTTCACAAAATCCTGTCTGATTATTAATTATTTAATTGTTCAAACGACCTCTCAGAACAAAACAATCGAGGCGGCCATATTTTTTTTAAGTGCGGTTGGCATGCCACACTCGGAAAGTTTTGAACTATACGTAAGTGTGATTTTACACAGGTGTGTGTGCGTCCTTCTGGCAACAGAAGAGTGACCGTTTTTGGCGAAGTCCATGCATTACAGATGGGTCTCCTTATATCTATTCTCCATGGTCTCGGTCTTCACTCAAAAGATTTGAAATCATGAATTATGGAATTATACCTGTGAAAGTTCTCAATATTCAAATAAGGTGCAAGAAGCGGAGACTGCTGACGCTATCCGTTTGTGAAAGCGCGTCGTGCTAAGATCAACTTTGTGAAAATTGTAGTGGTGTTTCTATTGAAAATACCATCGAAATCATTATTTCATATGAATATAAGATCTGAACATGTGACTTTGTGTACCCTGAGAGGGTTCTTTTGTTCTCATTTAGTGCTTATGTATATACGAAATATAAAAACGGATATTATTATAATACAGGATATAATATCGATATTTTGCATTTATTTATTTCTGCTTTCAGCCCGAAAACAATATTCTTTTTTCTCCTTAGGTGGATGATACTTCATTTCATTCGCGTCAAAAGGTGCAATTCCTCAGATGCCTTGAGAGGTTATGTTATCCATATTTCTAAGTATTTCTTCTATATTACAAGTTAGATGTTATATATTTGTTTATACTTTAGATCACGCATCTCAAAAATTTTATTATTTTTAAACTAATTTAATTTATTTATAAACTATATAATTTCTTTATCCTTTACTTACAATCTTCGCTCATTGCATTTACTTCCTTTCAAATATACTTCATTCTCGCGCGCTCACTTATCCAATATGGTTAAAAGTGTTGGAGTTGCTCCTTATTGGTTAACTTTTTTTTAGTTGCGTGTGGCTACGTGTATTCTTAGATCATGGTCTGGCCGACTCGTCGATCACATCTCTTGATTAAAAACGTGTAATGTTCTCTTACTTTGAATAAAGAGTTATTTCTGTTGAGTAAAATTCAGTGGTCATTCATTGATCCTTTTGAACAAAGTGGTATGGTGAACTCAAATGGCGTTAGATATTTTAACATATATTTAAACCAATAGTCACCACCTGCAATTTTAACAACACCTTGAATAGAAGTGGAGCGATTTTATGGCGAAAGATTATCAAGGCAGGGTTGAACATTATCTTCGATTCATGTAAAGTTTATCTGGCAAGGTTAATTTTTGTTGCGTTAAATCTTTCACATGGAATCGACGTGAACTTTATCTTTAATTTTTTCTTTACGATAAAAGTTACTGGATTTTATTTGCAGCAACCTAATTTCGTAAATTTTAGTTACTTTATAAGCTTAAACATGTCGGAATTTCCCAAAAATTTCTAACATTGAAGAGTTCCAAACACATCAAATTAAAAACACTATTGATTTTGAGATCTAATAATCATTATACTTTGTATAGCAGTACTTTCTTTTTACAGCTAGTAGCGCACCATGGAGACCCAGTTTTCTACAGAGAAATCAGCGTATTATTCCTCTACACACAATTACAAACCTTGAATATAGTGAGGAAGGAGATGATATAGTTTGGAAAGGAAAACTGATTGCAAGATTATTTGACTCTAAGATCATTCCATTTATTCTTTCTCGGGTAAACTTTGTGAGAATGAATTATCCCACTCATACTGGTGTTGAGCACATTTCGAGCGCAGAGTGGATGGCGCAGCTAACTAAGTGGATTGATCAGAAAAAGTATAACCGTGTTCTGTTAATAGAAAGTGCTACGGAGGCAGTGAGTAAAATAGAGAAGCGTAAAGGAGAAATGGCAAATCTCTACATTAATAATCTGGTGGATTGCCAGACGCGTAAAGAAGAAGAACAGAAACAACTCAGACTACAACCACAACAACAACAGCTATGCAATCTAGAACTGCAACGACGCCAATCCGAAGAAGAAAAATTACGACTAGAAAGAGAACACCGACAAAAAACCTATCAACGGCTACTAGAAAAACAAGAACAACGGAAACAGCAAAAACTAATAAAACTAAGACAACGACAACAAGAAAAACAGCAACAACAAAAAAACGATCAACCGCAAAATAATCAACAACAACATCTTCATCCTGATCAATTTCCTCCAAATGATCCAAATAATCCATATAATTAACAAAAGTTTGTTACATACTGCGCGACTGAAGGTTAGTAAAATAAAAAAGTTAGAGAAAACAAACCTGCGTAGACTTTGGTCGTCTATTTTATCAGTCCTTTAGGGGCCGTACAAAAATATTTCTTATACCCCCCCCCCCTCCACCAACCAACTTCTTACTCAAGGTAATTTTTATTTTCTTGAAAAGTTTTTCCGGTGCTGGTAACGAGTGCTCCGAACTCTTTTACGCATGCGTTGCGCTCGGTCTCTGATTCGTTGCTGTTCGCGCACAATTTGAAATGCTAAAAATTAAGATTTTTATTGAAAAACGAGATCGTCAATGCATTTTAATATTCTAATAAACTTTAAATAACAAATTTTTCGAATAATGAAAAGTATACAAGAAGAATACAAGTGAGTACCAAAGGATATTTTTATTTACATTGTATGCACCTAATATATTTTTATTTTGATCAAGATTCATTAATATCGGTCTAATAAACATTTATATAAGTTAAAATTACATTATTCATAATGAACAATAAAAGTGTTATTTTTCAGCATTTCAAATTGCGCGCGATCAGCAACGAATCAGAGACTGAGCACGACGCATGTGTAGAAGAGTTCGGGGCACTCGTTAAGAGCACTCCGTTTTGCTGGTTATTATTAGTAAGATTAGGCAGAGTCTGAGAAATTCATTTTCAAAATCCCCTGATTCTTTCTAAACTAATTTTTCATTTTTCGTCATCATTAAGGTAGTTGTAACAAAAGTCAGATATCTGAAAAAATAGGTTTTCTATCATTTTAAGAATAAAAATATTATAACTGATGTCATTCCAAATAAAAAACATTATTTTAAAATAAAAACTATTACAATTAACAAAAAAACAATAATTTGAACCATGTTTTTTGCAACTGAATTTTTTTTATCTTCGCTTTTTACCAGTTATTAAAAAATGAGTGCATTTTAATAAAAGACTTCTTATTTTCGAGAAAACATTCTCTACAACTCTATTTTTTTTATTTTAAAAATAATTGATAATACTCAAAATATAATAATTTGTTAAAAAACGTTTTCTTAAAAAAAATTAAGGTTGTGACGATTTCAACCATAACAAAATTTACTTTCAATGTTGGAAAGAGGATAGTTGTAGAGAAAGCTGCCCTTTATTAAAATTCCATCATTTTCCAAAATTTAGGAAAAAGCGACTGTGAGAAAAAATTTAATTGCAAAAAAAATGTTTAAAATTAATGTTTTTTTAGAATTAAACCATTTTTCATTAAAAAATCATGTTGTTTATTGAAAATGACATCAGTTATAATATTTTTATTCTTAAAATCAGAGAAAAACAATATTTTTTTTTATATCTGATTTTTGCAAAACTGCCATATTATTCAAATACCAGCATTTTAAACTTGTAATAAATTTTTAACATAGAATCCTTTATAAACGATTTAAAACAGTATTTCAAATACAAAATTAAAATTTTTAAATTCATTAATTTAAAAAGATTATTTTGCAACAAAATAGTTTAATTTTCAACTAAAGAGATAAAATTTGAACTGAAAATATTAATCTTCAAGAAAAAGATCACTTCTTAACAAAGTTATTCAACCGAAACTTTTAAACAAAATAGTTGACTATTCAAGCAAAGAAGAAGAATTTTTAACCCAAATAGCCGCAATTTTATTTAAAAAAAGTTTAATTCCTTTAAATGACCAAACTTTTTTCTGGTGGAACTTTCCAGTCAGAAAAGAATCTAGTTCATTTTTTTACACCAAAATATAAATTAAAAAAAAAACTAAATTTTCTACAAAATGAGTAAATTTTTAACAAAACAGTAGAATTTTTAACCCAAAACTAAGCTTTTCACAAAGTAATTCAATTTTTTAAAATATAGTTGCATTTTCACCCAAGAAAGATAACATTTCTCTTAAAATATAGGATTTCTTATTCGAAAACAATTTTAATTTTAATTTTGCATTCAGAAAAAAATTCAGTTCTCTTTTTAACACCAAAATATTAAATTCAAATAAAAAGTAAATGTTTAACGAAATAGTTAAGTTTTCAAAAAGATAGCAGAATTTTCAACCAAAAAGTATAACTTTTCAACTAAATTGTTGAATTTTCAACCAAATTGTTTAATTTCTATACAAAAAGATGTAATCTCTGCTAAAGCAGGTGAATTTTAAAACCAAAAAGAGCAAATTTAAAAAAATGATTGAATATTCAATTGAACCATTGCATTTTTTTCAAGGAAGATTAAATTTCTTCTTGAAGTGATGAATACAAAAAAATACCTTAAAGAAATAGATACGTTTTTATCCGAAGAAATTTGCAGTTCACTTTCCAACACCAAAATATAAATTTTAAACAATAGGTTAATCTTCTGCTAAATAATTAAAGATTTAACCAAAAAGGATGACTTTTTAACAAGATTGTTAAATTTTTAACTAAGCAGTTGAATTTTTGTACATGAAAAGTAAAAATTGGATAAAAAATGTAAATTTTCAAATCAAAAATACAAATTTTCAAAAAAGAGGTGAATTTTCATTCAAAATTATTTCAGTTGACTTTTCAACCCAAAAATAGGAATTTTTAACAAAAAGTAAATTTTCTACGAAGTAGTTCAATTAAAAAAAGAATTCTTGGAACACTTTTTTTTTATACAAACCATATTTTAGTATACTTAATAACAAAATATAAATTTAAAATAAAAGGTTAACGTTCTACGAAAAGAATTAAATTTTAAACCAAATTAGAAGAATTTTCAACAAAATAGTCGAAATTTCAACCAAAAATTATGTATTTTCAAGAAATTTGGTTAATTTTATATCGAAAAATAAAACTTACAACTTAAAATATAATCTTCAGGAAAGAGATCAATCTTTCACCTAAAAAGATGAACTTTGCAAAATACAATACTCAAAAAAAAATACTTAAAAAATAATTTTTCATCCAAGGCAGCTAAATTGAAAAAAATTGACCAACTTTCAATAGAATAGTTAAATCCTCACCTAAAACTGATTAGTTCTTAAACAGTTGCATTTTCAATCAAGAAATTATTTTTCAACCAATACAAATCACTTTTGAGTATAATACATGAATTTTCAACTAAATAGTTAAACCGGAAACGTGATGATTAAATGTTTGGGTTGAAAATAATAACATTCATTTGAAAAAAAAAATTTTATTCATATTATAAATCAAATTTACAATAAAATAAATGAAATTTTACCAAAATATTAATCCTGTAACAAAAAAATTAGTTTAAAAAAATATTATTTTGTAACTAAAATGTGAAATTTTAAAGCCAAAAATACGAATTTTCTATGAAACAGAGTAATTTTCAAGCAGCGAATACAAATTTCAAAAAAGCATTAATGTTGAAGAGAAAATTGTAATTTATAAAGAAAAATATGAATTTTCAAAGGAAAAAATAATAAATTATATTTTTACTAATAAGATTATAATTTTCATCAAAGAAAGTTTAAATTTTTATCAACAGAGATCAATTGAAAAAGATAAAAAAAGAATTTTCAATGAAACAGTTACATTTTTTGCGAAAAGGGTTCAGTCAAAAATGAAAACAAAATTGCAATCAAATTTTTGAATTCTGATTCCAAAAAAAGAAATTTTCAAAAAATAGTAAAATCTTCAACCAAAAAAGTTAACTTTTACGAAATGAATGCACTTGCAACTAAATAGTTTCCGGTTTAATTTTCAATAAAAATCAAATTTAACAGTCAAGGAAAAAAAGAGCGTTGCATTTTCTAATTTGCAAGCCAAAGAAATGATTTTGCAATAGAACGTTAAAATTTTCTACCCAAAAATACATTTTGAGCAAAGTAATTAACATTCTAACTAAGTAGTTAAAATTCTTAACAGTTGAATTTTAAAGCTGAGAATGTGAGTTTTTAAGAGAAAAGTCAATTTTCAAAATAGTTGCATTTTTTACCTAATAGAAACATTTCAGACAAGAAATAAAAAACTGGCAACTATATTCTTGGTTTTTTAGCCGGAAATACGAGTTTTTTCTCAAACATTTTAAAGAGTGATACCAAAGTTCGCCTATTTTTTGTTACGGGTATCATGTTACAGGTATCAAATTACTCTTTATTTAAAACCAAAGTGAGAATCGCTTTTCCCTTATAAAAAATTTCAAAAAATAACCCCTATTTAGGGGTTGAGAACACCCTAAAAAAATTAAAAAAAAAGAAAATACAGCTTATTATAAATTATTTTTTTCTTGATTGATAAGGGGTTGATCTAGGTTAAAAAATCAGCTTAAATATCTCCCATGGGGTGGAACCATCCCTAAAATATTATGAAAAATAAAAATGTTCTGAAATTCCAAAAAAATGTGTTTAAATGTTTGAAGTCATAAAATATATAACACAACAATATATATGTGTTGATGGGAAAATAACCCCTTAAAAGAGTAAAGGCACCCCCATAACCAGAAGCTTAGGCAGAGTTTCAGTCACTTAAGAAAAGATTAGTCTGAGTTTCAGTCACTTAAAACAAGATTAGAGTTCCAGACACTATTTTCAGGGGATAATAACACCCCCTTTAGAGGGGTGAATTTCGATCAGAAAGTTTTAGGATTATAAGAATGAGTTATCTTGAGTCTTTTGCAAGAAAAATATTGAATAAAATTTTTTTTTTAATTTTTAAGATTTTTCATTGTCTCCTTCTTAATGGGGGTAGTTTTACCCTTTGTAGGGTGTTTTTTCTCATCGAGACATATAAAATATTGTTGTGTTATATATTTTAAGACTTTAAACATTTATATATATTTTTTCGGATTTTCAGAAAAAAAATTTTTTCTTAATGTTTTAGGAATGATTTCGCCCCATTGGAAAGCTTTGGGGTGAATTTTTAACTCATATTAATCCCTTATCAATCAAGAAAATACGTGATTTTACTTTTGTAAGGTTTATTTGATATTTCATAGAAAAAAGTTCACTTTGAACTGAAAAGTTGCATTTTCAACGAAATAATTAAGCTGGTTGCAAAAAAAATTTTATTAAAAAAAAAAGGAACAAAAAAAACGAATTTTGAAGAAAGTAGCTCAGGTTTTAATAAAATACATGAATTAAAAAAAAGTGATGAATCATCAAACAAAAAAATTAGGGTTTTTACCAAAAGAGAGCAACTTCCCACCAAATATGTAAACTAGTATCCAAATAATTAAATTTTGAGTTAAAAAAATTAACTTTTAATTTTTTTTAAATCTCGATAATAAATTATTTTAATTTTCAACTGAATTAATTAATTTTCTTCTAAAATTCTAATATTGAAAAGATTTCACGTTTTTTAAATTAGTTTAACTCGGAAACCAAATTTTGAATTTTCAAGCCAAAAATAACAATTTTTTGAAAATAGTTGAATAATCGACCAGGGAAGTTGAATTTTTGAATCAAAAAGATAAATTTTGAAAGCGAAATGAAAAAGCTGATATTTCATTTTAAAAAATTCAATATAAATCAGGTCAATTGAACCAAAATTGACAAATTTTCAACAAAAAAAAAGTTTATTCAGAAACAGAATATTTAAATTTTTGAGTTAAAAAAATTTAGTTTATTTAAGAAAAAAATACTAATTTTTAATAAAACAACTTAATTTTTAACTATTCAAATAAATTGTTGACTAAAACTAAAACTAAATTTTCAATTAAAAATTTCATTATGGATAGATTTAACTAAACCTATTTTAATTTAAGTACAAAGAAGGATAAAATA
>NC_046659.1:131183277-131247677 GCF_010883055.1 Belonocnema kinseyi | reverse complement strand
TAGAGAAAGAGAAAAAGTCATTAATCGAGCTATTTAATTTTTAAACCAAGAAGATGAATTTAAAGAAAAACATTAAAATTTTTAGCCCAATGGAAACTTTCTCGTTCAGCCATAAAACATTTTAAATAATTTTCGTCTTGAAATGATGAAATTATAACTGAAGTACAACCTTTACCAGAAAAATATATATTTTTAAATGATTCATTTTGCAACCATATAGTTCAATCTTTTATTAAATTGTTCACTTTTCAACCTAAAAATGTAAAACAAAATTATTGACTTTTATAACCAAAAAGAAGAATTTTCCACAAAAGAGTTGAATTTTTAATCACTTCTTGGGGTAATATTTTAGGGATGGTACAAAATCCCAATTTCGAAATTGGCTGACTTTCTTACTTTTCGCTAAAGAATTTTTTATTTTCCAGGAAAATACCTTTATGGTATATAAATATTTGAATTATTAACTCAAAACAATAAATTTTAACCTAAATATGTATATTAATTAATTTTCAAATAAGAAAAAAGGAATTAAAAATAGTTGAACTTTCACCCAAAGTGATAAATTATCGATTCTATAAAATTAATTCTTAGCGCGTTGTATAAAAGTTTTTATTTCCATTATAATATTTTTCTGTAATTAAAAGCGGTTGAATTAACAAATACGAATTTTTAAAAAACTATTTGAAATAGTAAATAAAAGAGAAGAACTTCCAAACCGAAAGCAGAAACTTTCAACAAAATAGTTAAATTTTTAACCAAAACAAATTTTCCAGTCAGTAAAAAAAGCGTATCAAAAATTTTAAATTGTTAACCCAAAAATATTATTTTTGTATCAAATTAATATATTCTTTAATTTAGGAAAGACGATTTTTCAACCTAACAACTGCATTTGTAACTAGATGAATTTAAAAAAACTGTTCAATCATTACAAATTCCAATATTTGAAAATCTTTTCACATATTTGAAATTCTTTAAAATCTCTCAATTTTTGAAATGTATATAGGAATTTTGCTACACAAGTGTTATCCCAACAATTATCAGATTATTTAAACAATTTTTTAATTTAAGAAATTTTTCTTGTTACTATAAATCATAAAAGTTCAGTATTTTTTTGAAATTAATAACACAAGATGTAATTTTTGAGAATAATATTTGTTTAACAACTTATTTCATTAATTTTTAAACAATTTATAATTGTAACATTTTTTTTCCTTAATGACATAAACATAAAATATAAATTCTATCATTCACTCAAAGCGTAATTATTTTACGAGAAAAATACGTTTTAACGATTTGGTGCGAAAAGCATTCAAACAAATTTAAATTGTTTAAACATTTATAAAAAGTTTTAAATAATAATGTTACTTCTAGAAATCATTAAGCGTTGTATAAATTCCATAAAGTACGAACTTTTCATAAGTTAGAATGTATATAATTAAAATCAATAAAAATTGTTTAAACAATTCAAAAATGACTTAACAAAATTAATTATTTTCAACATTCACTTAGTGTGTTATTAATTTGAAAAAATGTTAACTTATTATGTTTAACACAAAAATTAAAACAAAAATCCCGTCTTTATCATGAATCTTACATTAAACTACTAATTTGGATTTTCTGAGAAATTCCGGGGCACAACACAAATAAGTTACAAATTTATGGAGCAAAAAATATTACTGTACATTTTTTTAAGTATTGAGAGGAATTTGATTTCCTTATGTATTCTTTAAATTTTACATTATTACATTATTAATATTTAATAATTAATAATAACATACAAAATTACATTGCATACAGTAAAATGCATGTAAACTATTAATTGTAAAAAATCATGCCCAAGACCTAATTAATTTTTTTATTTTATTTTTTGATTTTTAGGGTTTTGTGGCCCCAGACAGAAGCCCTTACAATTTTGTTCGGGAGAAGAGAGGAATGAATTGAAATAATTACAAATGAGAGAAGGGGAAGTAGGCGAAGTAGGGGTAGTAGGAGAAGTGAGAGAAGTAGGGGAATCAAGAGAATGAGGGGGAGAATGGGGAATAAGGAGGGGGAGTAAACAAAGTAGAAAAAATGAGGGAATGGTTGTCAGGGAAATAAGTGGAAATAAACGAAAGAAGGTAGGGGAAATAGTGAAAATACGAGAAGTGAAGGGAAATTCAATTAGGGAAAATTAGAGGTGGTAAAGTAGGGGCGCAGAAGTGGAGGTGAGGAAGTAGTGATGAGAAAGGAGAAATTTAAAGAGGAGGATAAGTGAAATAATGAGACAAAGTATAGCTGCAGTGAAAGAAAATGAGTAGAAATAGCTAAAATAATGAAAAATGGGAAGTGAGAGGCAATTATAAGGAAAATTGTGAAAAGAGCAGACAGAATATGGGAAGTGAGAGGGAAAAGGCGGATAAGGAGCAGGAAAAATTAGGGAAAATGAAGGAAGAGTAAGGGAATTTAAGGGGCATAAGAAGAGAGAGATTAAGAAGAGATTAAGAAGAGAGATTAAGGAAGCGAATTATATGATTTAAAGGGAAGTGGGAGAAATTATTAGGAATTATTTTGACCAGGGGAAATGGTGTCTTAGGTGGGAAAACGCGGAGAGGGTGTACTAGAGACGAAACTTGTTGATGAAAAGAGGAGCGAAGAATAAGTGTGGGGAGGGTTATAAAGGGCTAGTAGGGGTGGAATGTTACAAAGGAAGGAATTTTAATAATTTTTTTTTAATTTGACCCTTTTTTGTAAAAATATTTATAACTGCCAAAAATGAGACTTTTAAGAAAAAAATGTTTAAATAAAAACATTTATAATTCAGTAGTTGATTTATGTTTTGGGAAATTAATCGGTATTTTCTGCTGATTTTCATCTCATTTTATTATCGAAATATCTGGCAGTATTGTCATTACACATTGTTACAATACAATTGATAGATACAATTATACAGTACTGAAACACACGAAAAAGGACTTAAGTCGGAAAATCATATTTCTGTTACACATTTTTTATATCCCGAACCATCTGTCAGAATCGAATTTTTATATAATTGTTTAACTTTAATTTGGAACAAGTTTACAAAAATTTCGCAATCTACACATTTCAAGAAAGAAAAAGACCCATCTGGAAGTATGAAAAATATTACTGGTCCATTCATAGTGATATGTATTTTCATATAATCCTAATTCAGAAACTCATTAGGGCCATGTAATACTTATCCGATTCCTACACTACCAGCATTTTTTGGAACAACTTTTGAATATTCTAAAACAAATTCCAAAATTTTTGAAAATTAATTTTTTTATTTTCCTAAATATTAAGGACCATACATACATTTCTTCGTGCCTTTTAATTTATTTTGCAAATTTTCCACTCGATATCCCAATTCTTAGGGACGAAAGTTTTTTCAAAATAAATGTCGCTAAAGTAGATATCGGATAAATTTAAAATGACCTTAAATAGCTCAAATAGAATAATAATTTTAAATAATAGGAAGAAAATAGATTTTGTCAGTTGGTTAACAGAGATGAGGAGCAAATAATAACACGACAAAAGTACCTAAAAGATTATACGGATTCACGCTTAGTCTTATAAAAATATTCGAAAGGCACTTGATAAAAATCTTAGGTTGTCAAGAGACATAATCCAGTACTTAAAAGACCTCTACTCGTTTTTTTTGTTTTTTTTTTTTGGTACTCTATAAGGGAGGCATAAATCGATACCAATCGACCTTCTTTTACGATTTCTCGAAATAGTTCTGTTAAGTGAAATAAAAAATTTGGTTTGATTCAAACTTTCGTGCGGACGTTCTCATGATATATTGCTTCCGGTTAAGAGTTAGATAAGAGTTCATTGTGCTCGATTTTTAAAGATGAAGAATCCCTTTAAAAAGTTCCCTAATAATTGTTTAAAATACATTCGAATGTGATTTTTTGTATTAGATCCTGAAAGCGAAACTTTAATGAGATTAAAAAAAATTTGTTTTTTATTTTAATTTTAGTAATGGCGAAAGAGGGGGCATTCTTTGTTGAAAGAAAATAACTTTTTGAAAAAAATATTTTTGTAGAAAATTTACTTTGCGAAGAGCCTAGGCGAAACATATTGTTAAAGAAAAAAATGTTCATGTAATAACCAAATTTTCTACATCTTAATAAACAAATTGTTATAAAAATAATTCTTTTTTCATTATTGAAGCCTCGGAAAAAAAACTGTAAAAGTTTGAATTTAACCTGTTAAGGAGGAGAATGAAAATAATTTTTTCCGAAACTTCGAAATGCTGAAGATTTAATAAATAAATATATTGTTCTAAAAATGTTACTTAATAATTTTGCTAAAGTGTACCAAATATGATAGAAATTTTGTTTTTAGTCTGAGAATAAGGTCTAGAACATTAAAATTTGAAATAAAAACTTTTATCTGCCCAGCATTTTCTATAATTGTTGTTAACAATTTAGACACAAAAATACTCTAGCGTATCAGTTTGTTATAAAAAAAAAACGTAATATATTATTGGAACAGTATATGATTACAAAAAATTGGTATAAATAGAAAATTTATAAACAATTTATATAATTCAAAAAAGTTAATTAAGATTGATTTTTTTATTATTTGTAAATGACGCGTAAGAAATAAAACTTTAAAATAACACTAATTTTTGTTTTAAAATCTTATGTAATTATTTTCAACAATTCATTTATTTAAATACTTCAGTGTATCAGTTTGTTGTACAAAAAATTATTTTGTAAAAAAAACGCAATTTATTATTAGAATGGAATTAGGTAATAAAAAATAGTCATAGATTAAAAATCGATAAAGTAAAATATAAAAAAGTAAAATATTAATAATGAAATTACTTTCAAATCTTTAAATGTTTAATTTGTTTAAAATTTGTTTTAAGTGTAAAGAAAATTTTTTGAAGAATTATTATTTAACCAAATTAAAAACTGACCGTTTTGTCACGAAAGATCGTTTTTCTTCCCAACACTTAAAACAAAATTTTTTGTTCAATTTATCAACAAAATTTTTCCAAAAAACCTTTCCCCACACTTATAAACAAAATTTTGGTTGATTTTTTCAAAAGCATTTTAAAAAATTGCATTTAAAATAAAAACGCACCTCCCTACCATTCCGCTATTTTAAGAATTTGAATTCCATGAAAGTAAGAATATTCTTGCAACGGGGGAAATTCATTCAATTGTACGCTTCTGGGAAAGCACGCAACACTTAATTAACAAATTATTTTCTCGTGAACCGTTGGATGCAATAAGTTCCATAAGAATGTTTTTAAAGAGATCTTTATGCCCTAAAAATTGAGTCATATGAGTTTTTGAAGTATTTCTTAACCGGAAGCAGCAATCTAAGCAGAATTGCAAAAAAACACGTTTCAATTTCAACTTTATTCTATTAAAACGTCCATCGAAAAAATATGAATAAAAAAAAAATTTTGTTTTTTTTTCGAGTAGAAACCTTAGCTTGACTATTCTAGAACACTGTCCACCAGATTCCACTAATTGGAATATGGAATTTATAAGATTTAAAAAGTAATTTTTAACATACTGAATCCATTGCATCGTAAATTAATATTATCACCAGAATAATTACACAATATGCATATGCCGTATACTAGTATGCATAAATTTTCTATACCTATTTCTAAAGGTATATACATCTTAAGAAAAATTGTAATCGATTCATTTTTTTTATCTGTACAGAAACACAGGCTGCACTAATCATGCCATGGTCCAATTTAATTTAAAAAAGGCATAAAATTACTCGAAAAATTCTACTTTTTATGATTTATTTGCCAGAAATTTATTTTCTATAGATATTTTATGACTTGGTTCTTCAGTAATTGGTCCAATGAGAAATATCCTTATCAAGATCTATTTGATATTAATAAACATAATTTGAAAAAACTTTCTCAGGAATTAATCAGTAAATTTATCTTTCAAGACATGAGAATGAAAACTGGATAGGAACCAATTCTTAAAATCTTCGTTTTCTTGGAAATAATCTTTTAAATGAAATTATTTTTTGAAACAAAAGTAGCCATACCTCAGTCAAATAATTTTGAAACGTTTTCAAATTTGGTATCTACAAGAAGCATACACTAGTGACTGTTATGAGAAAAACAAAATAAATTAAAGCTTTAAAGTTAAAAAAACAGCCAGTGACGAATTTTGTACGCATCATTCAAGTAAGATTTTTGAAAAATTTGATATCGATTCATTGAAAATTGGCGGAATTAGGAATTTTATAAGATAGCATTCTATGCTGCCGGCAGCATGGAGTGCCATCAGGGAGTGTACTTTTCATTAGCGGTGTTGTGTGTTTTTTTTATAAAAGATCTAATTTTTTCAATTTTAAATGAATCAATCTAAAATTTTGCAAAAATCTTTTTGTTAAATAGTTAAGAACAAATACATTACAGGAAGTTTTTTGAACTTTGAATTTCCCTCGATTTTGGCAGAAAAATTAAAAAATATTATTACTGACCGGTCTCAATTTACGATTGATTATTTTAAAATTACGTTGCACTCGGTCGTAACGTCGAAATGTAAAAGGCTCTTACCACTTGGCGGACTGCAAAGCATCGATTACATAGGAATTTCACTAAAATTGATTTTTTAAGACGAAATCAAGTGAAAAATTGTTAATTTGGGTATTGCATTAAAGACTGTTTTGCCATGATATTAACCGATTATTTTTCACTTTGAAAGATATTAAAAGAAAATAAAAATGATCAAAGAAATTATTTAAAATCTTTCGAAGTTTCTCAAAATTGAGTCAAATTAATTCAAATCTATTAGAATTCTTGAATTTTTAATTAATTTCTTTAAACCACTTGAAAATTCTTAAAATCTTTGAATTTTTTCAAATTTATTTAAATCTTTCTAAATAAATTTTTAATAAATCGCTTGATATTCTTTAAGATCACTAAAACTCTCTCAAAATCTAATAAAATATATTTCGAATCCTTAAACGTCTTTGAATTATTTTCGAATGATTTTTAAATTCTTTAAAAACAAACTTTAAGGTCCCGCGAACTTTACTAATTCCTTAAAATCACTTTAATTCTTGTAAATCCTGTAATATAGTTTAAATTTCTTAATAGTCCTCCCATATTATGAAATGAACTAGAATTAATTAAAATCTCTTAAAATTCTTTAAACTTCCTTACGTTCCTCAAAATCATTTAAAAATCATTTAATTTTTTTAAATCCCTTGCAATCTCTTAAAATTTATTACAATTTTTTTAAATAACTATATAATAACTCGCTTCAGATTCTTTATAATCACTAAGATTGTCGTAAAATCTAATTAAATTTCGTATTTCCTTAAAATTTTTGAATTAATTTTAGATTATTTTTAAATATTTCAAAAAGAAACTTTAAATTCCTGCCAAGTCCCTAATAACTCCCTGAAATTACTTAAGTTCTTAAAAATCCTTAAAGTCATCCGATTTTTTGGAACTACCTTTAAATTTTTTTAAATTATTTAAAATATTTAAAAATTAATTAAAATCTCCTAAATTCCTTAAAATATCTTGAAAATCTTTGAATTTTGTTTAATCTTTTGAAATCTCTTAAAATGTATTAAAATATTTTTGAATAACTTTTCAATAACTGGCTTGACATTCTTTAAAGTAACTAAGATTACCATGAAATCTTATAAACCCTTCTTGTCCATCCTTAAAATTTTTGAATTATTTATGGATTATTTTTAAATATTTAAAAAAGAAACTTTAAATTTCGGCCAAGTCCCTAATAATTTTTTGGAACTCCCTTTAAGTTTTTTAAAATTATTTTTAAAATTTCAAAATTTAGTAAAAGTATGGAAAATCTACTAAAATCATTGAAATCTCTTAAACTTTATTTTAAAAATTTCTAATAAGTTTTCAGTAACTCGTTTGAAATTCTTTAAAATCACTAAAACTGTCTTAAAATCTTAAAAAATCTCTTGTAAATTATTTAAAATTTTTGAATAATTTTTAAATCCGTTAAAAGGAAACTTTAAAATCCCGTCAAGTCCCTATAGTAATTCCTTGAAATAACTTGAATTTTTAGAAATACTGTAAGATTTTTCGAAAATCCCTAAACTCCTTCAAACTTTAAAAAATCTCTTTGACTCCTTTTAAATCAATCAAAATCTTTCGAAATTAAGAAAAAATAATTTAAATTCTTGATATCCAATAAAAGCTTTAAATAGAACAAAGTTTCATCCAACCTTTCTAAATCAGCTCATATTTATAAAAACTAAATTTCTTTTAGTTTGAAATTTAGAAATCAAGAGATGCTAGGACAATAATTTTTCGCGCTTTCGAGCGCTCATCTCCTTATCACATCCAAGCCTTTAATTTTTAATTGAATGTTTGAAATTTTGTATAATTTTATTTAAATTTCATATTTAGGAACCTATTGCAAAATTTTTTTCTGTCTATCCTGTTAAATTTAATGTTTGATCCTGACCCAGTTGTTATTCTCATTTCTTTTTTCAATAAATTTGTAAGTCTATCATTTGCAAAATTCTTGACGCGAATTAAATCCGGAAGATTAGGGATTTAAGTTTAATTGTAAATGACGTGAATTTAAACTAGAAGATAATGAAAGCCAATCGCGCGATCTTTGAGTCAGTCTCTATTTTACGAACCAATAAACCCTGAACGGGGTCGTTTCGACGTTCATTATATGGCAACATTGTTGATCCCTTCAAATAGGTTGGCACATCTTTACAACCATCAATCGATCATTCGAAAAAAGTTTTTTCAAGGATCGCCAGTGATTTGATATTTTCTTATATTTTTTTTTTTATATAAAGTTACATTACCATCGGAAATTATCTACGCGGCTGTCACAAACGCTACTAAAGATCACGTATGACTTTGACGCATGATAAATCCATCAGAAAAAAAAGTCAGACATTTTTTTTAAGGTGGTCAGAAAGGTCACAAAATTTCAAGTCGAATGATCCCCTAGCAAATATATTTGTGACTTTTTAATGAGGATATATGACGTAAGAATTAAAAAAGTTAAATGTATCGAATTTTGTACATCGACTTCAAATTATGTTATGACCTATAAACAAGTTTAAAAAAAACTGAAATTTGCAGGATGCGATTTTTAAAGTTTCTTTTTTAATTTCCGCTGAGAAAAGTTTTAAAAAATTAAAAAGTTGCTGAGTTATGACTTAAAATGTCCAAGCCGTGCGTCGAGTTTTAGTCGGCTCAAGGGAGGTTGGCTGACAGGAATAATCGTCGGCTGAAAGTTGATGAAGAAATTCTTGGAAATTATAGTCGTATTTAATATTACTTTAAGAGGAAAACATTTTTGAGAAAATAGTAAATATTTCGAATTAAAATTCATATTTTTTTCTAATTTTATTAATTAAATTCGTACTAATGCTATTTTCTTGAATATGGAAAAAGGTAATAAGTATTATTAGTTTGTTTTCAAAGTTATGTGAATATAATTTTCTCATCCTTATTTAAAAAATATTTTTTTTTTAAATTCAAGATTTTTAATATTTCGAACAAAAAATAAATTCTGAGATAAAGTTAGGACTTTTAGAAGTTTTAAACAATTAAAAAAAAATGTAATAAATTTTCGGAAATATTTTCAAGTGTCAAAATAATTTTAATTTCTTAAGAACCTTTAAATTTTCTGAATACTTTTAAAGCGGTTTCTCTTTTTTTTTATACACATCCTTTTAAATTTTTTCTTCGGCATTTAAAGCAATGTTATTATTTTTTTTTAATTTTCCTTTACATTTTTGTTTGGATATAAAATTGTTTCAAATCTTTCCTAGGAATTTGAGAAAAATCTTTTCATCACCTTGGAGCCTTTCAAAATTCTTAAAAAAATCTTTTTATTTTTCGAATTCCTCAAAAATCTATATTTAAAAACTAATCGCTTGAACTCGTTTCAAGTTTAAAATTTTTCTTTCCAAACTTTCGATATCTCACTCACATGATTTTTGTTTAAATTTTGTTTACAATTGTTTTTATATTTTCATAAATTTTGAATTACTTTACACTTTTTTAAACTTCTAAATTTAGTAAATTCTAATAAATGAATGAATTGATAATAATATTAATATTATATATAAATATAACGTGATATTATTATTAAAATTAATATGAATGAATTAATTAATTAATTAATGCAAATAAAAGCTTCTAATATCTTTCTAAATTATTCGAATTTTTCATCAAGTTTTTTCTTAATCCTGCATAAACTTTTAACTGTTCCAAATAGTTTTTAAAATAGTTCGATTTTCCTTGATCCTCTAGATTTTGGAAAATCTGTAGAAATTTTGTTACATAGTCTCTTAGAATGCATTTTTTTAATTAAAAAAATTATTTGAAATTTTCCTAAAAAATAAAAATTATTATTTTCTTAAAACCTTTAAAATATCTTAAAAGTATTTTTTCAATCTTCATTATAAAAAAATTATATCTTTGTAACTTTCAAATTATTTGTTATTTTTTTTTGCTTCTTTCAATATATCTTGAACATTCTGTTAAAAATTTTTCAAATATTCTCATGATTTAAATTGCGTTTCTACCTTCTGCAAACCTGTAAATATATTTTGAAATCTTCGAAACTGCAAATTAATTTTTTTGAAAAAAAACTAAAGTAATTTTTGATTTTTCATGAAATGTTATCGTTGGTACAATAATTTTTTTACTGAATTGTTAGTGAATTTTAGTTTTTTCCCGAAACTTCCGAAAGTCAAAGTGATGATTACCGACTGAAACTCGGACTGAAAACGCCTGGACATTATCAGTGATAACTCAGTAATTCATTTAATTTTCTTAAGTTTTCTTATCCTAAATTCAAGCCAAGATTTTAGATGCGAAGCCCTAGAAAATTTAGGTTTTTTTTCGAAACTTTTATAAGTTTAAGTTGAGGTACAGATTTCAAGAAAGTCTCGGAGAAGGTTGCGATTGCCGACTGAAACTCGGCGCAGATATGCTTGGACATTTTAAGGCATAACTCGGGAACCTTTTAAGATTTTTTTATTTTTTCCGGCTTAAATTAGAAGCAGAATTTCAAACATTAAGTTTTGTAAATTTCATATTTTTTTCTTAACTTTTCCAGGATGCAGCTCCAGTTGAATTAGAGGTACAAAATTTCAGAAATTATTGAATTATTAAACAACATTTTCTCACCCGATTTATCCTCTGTAAAGAGTCAGAAATTTCTTTTTGAGTGGTCATTTGGCCTGGAATTTAAAGACTTTTCTAAAAATTAAATAAAAAACTTCTAGCTTTTTACGGACCGACTTATCGTGTGTCAAAGACTTCAGTAATTTTTGGTACCGTTTGCGCAAACTGTCTCGATTATTTTCGACGGGAGTGTATTGATAAAAGAATTTTCTTGACATTTATCAATTTTAAAGGACATGGAGGTTTTCGCAATTTTTAAATTTACTGTCTTCTTTGCCGAAGAGCCATGTGAGCATTTGTCTTGCTTTCATGCTGGCTCGAACTACGCCTCTGGATTTGTACCAGCGTCCACTGCTTTCCCCATTTCCGGTTCTGTTGTCCAAATGTCCTTGAACGACATTCAATCGAATTTGGCTCAGGGTTCCAACCAAGAGATCGTCAACGTTGTGATTAATTCCCACAGAAATCTCAATAAATTTTATGCGGTAAGTGCACGCCACACATTTTCCATCTAAAATTAAAAGAAATAGGCTTATCATTTCGTTTTGAGTCGGAAATTAAGAACTGCCGGATCGAATAAGAACACACAAACTCATTTCACCGGAAGTGGCAAGGCGCCTGGAAACTTAAAAAAATATTTCCGAATATTAATTTTCAAAGACGCATCTTTTTTTATTTGAAGAAAAAACTCTAACTTTGTCAGTTTTTTGGTTTTTCAAATAAAATTTGCAGGAAATGTGTTTCGAATCGTCCTTTGACTGATAGAGGAAAAGCAATTCAAAAATTAATTTTTTTTAAATTGTCCGTAATTTTTTTCTGGTGCTTGGCGCTTATTGGACTTCTCTAACTTTCAGCTTTTCGTTTATCGAGCGAATTTTAAACAACAGAAAACTTCCAGCGAGAATTTTGTTAACAACAGTGCGAAAAATGGATGGAAAGTAAAGGATATAATGGAAAGTAACTGATAGGAAAGTAAAGGATATAGAGGAGAAGTAAAAGGGGCTTGGGAAAAATGAGGTAAATATAAATGAGAGCAACAAGGTGAGGGGATATAGGGAAGATGAGGGATGGGAAAGTAGAGGGAATGATGGAAGAGGAACTTAAAGAAATTTTAGGAGCAGGGAAAGTTATTGTTAACATGGGAAGGGGAACAAAAAGGAGTGAGGAGTGATTAGGGAAGTAAAGGTCAGGAAAAATTAGGGAGTGCAATGAAGTGTGGAGTGTTGACTGGTAAAGCTAAAAGAGGAAAAAGTAAAGGAGGAAAATGTAAAAGAAAAAGACGTCAAGAAAGAAAAAGCAAAGGAGGAAGAAGTTGACAATGGAGCTTGTCAAAGGGCGAACTGGTAGGAGGGAGGAAGGTGAATGTAGGGGCAGGCAAATTGCTCGAGAGTTTGTGGGCTTCAATAGAAAATAACTTAAAGCATGTGTATCAGGGGAAAAAATCTTTTAGTTACGAAACTCCACCGTTTCTGAAGAGAGCTTGCTTTGAAAAATTTAAGATGTAAAATCTTCTAGATTAAAATTCTTTGATAGAAGTTATATTTCGATCAGGAAGTTTAACTTTCTTGAATAAATTGTTGATACTAACCTTCGGGTGAAACCACTTTAGACCGAACTAAATCAACTTTGTTTCCCACTAAGATGGCTGGTCTTCCTCGCAAGAGGTCTTGGTCGTGAAGGCGAGCTAAGTGTTCTTGAGCTCTTTGAAACGATGACTTGTCTATCACAGAATACATAAGGATGAAGGCATCTGGCTTCGGTACTTTTTCCAGTTCACTCTGTTAACAAAAAAAAACATTTTAATTTAAAAATCACAAAAATAGAACCTCATCTTAAACAATGAAATTGAAAAATTTTATTAGGATCGTGTCTGTACTATATTTGTCTAGGATGCAAAGGTTCCACTAAAAGGAAAATCTGTGCAATTAACATAGTTTGTACATCTTTGGAAGATTTCGTCTCTTTTTATTTTAATTATAAATTATAATTTCGCCAAGATGTAATTTTTTTAAATACATTCTTGACATTTCTATGATTTAATCAATTTAATTAATTTAAGTATCGTTTCAAAGAACGTTGTATTAACAGAGATCGGATTTTTGATATTTCTTGTAATTCTTTTTATTTTCTTCAATATAGTACTGATTCTTAGAATTTCAATAAGTAAAAAGGGCGGCCCAAACACTATGTTTTTAAAGTTCTCTGATTTTTTCCCGATTATCCTCTGAACATTCTTTTAATTTTCACTGACCATTAATATTCGAAGGCGAAAAGCAAAATTTAATGTTTGATCAAATTGTTGAACTTTCTATAAATAAACTAATTACGTTTTTTACAAAACAGTGGAATTTTTAATCAAATATTTTAATTTTTTTATCTACAAAAATTCAATTTTACAAACTTTGGGATTTTCATAAACTTATAGATTTTTATAATTAAATTTTTTGTTGAAAAATGATCTATCTCTTTTCGCTCCATTGGAAATCGAACCACAGAACTTCTGATTTTCGGTCAGATGCTTTCTCATTAAGCTATTAGGCAGATCAGAATAAGAACCTTAATTCAAGAAAATAACGCTAATTTTTTGCTAGGTGTTAATGATAAAAATCATTATTTGTTATTATTATTATTTATTTATCATTGCTTTAGATTTAACAGGTTCATTTTAAACAATTATTTGTACCATTAACACCTATATAAAAATTAACGTTATTTTCTTGAATTAAGGTTCTCATTCTGATCTCTCTAATAGCTTAATGGAAAAGCACCTAACCGGAAATAAGAATTTTTGTGGTTCGTGTCGAAGTGGAGCGAAATGAAAAAGATCTTTTTCAAGAAAGAATTTATTATAAAATTTAGAAAAATTATTTTCCATTTAGCCTGATTAAGACGTTAAGCATTTTCGGTTACTGAAGATTCTTCACTTGATCGATAGTATGGATTTTCTGTCTCTATGGTTTTAGAGGGTTATCTACTATCGATAAAGTAAAATTCTCTGATGATAAAACAGATTCATTTTAGATTTTTCTAAGCACCTTGTATGCTTTGAGCACTGGTGAGACTATATATGCCGAAAGTTATATGAATTACGGGAGTTGTATCATTTTGGTAAGTTCTATTATTTTATGAGTTCTATGAACTTCGATATCAATATAAATTCCTAAAATGCTATCAACTTTGGAAGTTCGATAATTACCCGAGTTTTAAAATTCCTGGAGTTTCATCAACTTTGAGAGGTCTTTGAATTCCGGAAGTTCTATAAGCTTCGAGAGATCTATAAGCTCTGGGAGTTCTATAAGCTTCGGGAGTTCTTTTAACGCCGGGAGTTCTATGAAATTCAAAAGTTCTATAAAGGGCGACTAAGAAGCAGATGGAAGGTATGAGGTAGGACTTAAGGATCAGATGGAAGACAAGTCTAGGTCGTGGAAGGAAAGGAAGGAGTAAAAGCTTGAGTAGGTAGATTGCTGGTCGGAAATGAAAGCAGGTGCCAGGGAGAAGGCCGAGAAAAACGGTATTTTTGAGAGAGTAAAAAATATGATAGAAAAGAAAGTGGGAGGGCGTAGGAACGAAAAGAAGAATAGGTGAATAAGGACAGGATAAGGAAATAAAGTGGAGGATAAAGAGAAAAAAGAAGGCAGACAGAATAATTAATATTCTGGTAAGAGGACTAAAGCGAAAGACCAGGGCAGAAAGAGATGATGGGGAAGTGCTGCTACTAGAACATAGGGTAGGTTAAAGGCCATGTAGGAAAAGTTAGGCTGGTGGGGAACAGCGAGAAGGAAGTAAGGGTTGAGGAATTGAAGACCTGAAAAGAAAAGTGAGAGGTTATGGCAAACAACAAAAGAATAAAGGATAAGAAGGTTTTCATCGATCACGGTTTAAGGAGAAAGTGAATGAAGGTGCAGTGAATAATGAAAGACCGGGCTAAGACGGAGAGGAATCAAGAGTGAACGGCGAAGGTGGGGTATCAGAAAATAAAAATTATAAGATAATGTGGTCGTGGAACTAGGAAGAAGAGATGTAAAGGAAGTGCAGGGGAATTGGTTTCGTAGTAAGTACGGGGGTAGGGATGAATCAAAAGAAATTAAAGGCTAGTGCGGGAATTATATCGAGGTTTAGGGCATCGTGTAAGTTTGTGATAGTTTACAATATAGGTAAGATGAACAGTATGAAAGGGGAGAATACACATACGTAAATAAGGTAGGAGTATCGTTGATAGACTATGAAGTCATAAACATGAAAGGGTGAGAGGGCACTGATACATTCGCAGTGATAAGTAAGCACCAGGAGCAGTTACAAACCGTGTGCTTTCAAAAGGATTCGGTGAAAGAGATATACGAGGATCTGTAAGAGAAAGTGAAAGTTTGTGTGCAAAAGGAGGTATTCAGAAAGAATCCGGAGGGAATTGTAAAGTCGTCGTGAGATAAGGAATGCTGAAAGATGAAAGGAAGATGAAGAAGTGCACGAAATGGAAAGAGGGAACTGTAAAAAGAGAGGAGTACGTAACAATAAGTAAGTGGTTTAGATTGATATGCAAGAATAAATAACTGAAAAAGGAGAAAGGTCAGAAGAGAAGTTGGGAAGTGAGAAGACGGAACGGGACGTTTAGAAGATAATAAATAGGTTTAGGAAACGTGGAGCATGAATAAGCGAGAAGATGGGGAGTGGTGAGTGAAGAAACGTTTTTAAAGAATTGTTTCAGCACTCGGATTCACGCAAACGAGATGGTGGGATTACAATAATGAGGAAGGCAAAGTTGGAGGAGTTGAATAACAAGGAAATAGCGAAACTGATAAGGAAGTTAAAAAGGTCGAAAACAGCGGGGCTGGACAGGATAGGGGCGATCGTGTAACTGTTTAGTTCACAAGAGGTTAGGGAGAAGCTAAAGGAGGTAGTGAAGAAAGTATGGAGTGGGAGTAATTCCCAGAAGGGTGAATAGAGGGGTTAATAGTGCTATCTTATGATAAAGAAGATAGGGATATATAGGAAAACCAGAGATAGATTACGGTAATAAATACGGCGTACAAGGTATACGTGATGGTGTTTGTGGAAAGGTTGCGGAAGGATGCCGAGGGGAAAAGCATAGTTTCGAAGTCGAAGGCGGGCTTTAGGGCAGATAGGAGCACTATCGACAATATCTACGTTCTACAGAACTTGGTGGATAGAGAATTAGCAAAAAAGGCTTCGTAAGTGTACGCGGTTTTTTGTGAATCTCAAAGGCGCGTTCCCCTTGCTGGACAGTAAAAGGTTTTGTGGGACTATCGATGAGAAGGCACTCATAATAATAGTCTGAGCATATTTTTCATTTTTTTTTAATCTTATATCTCACCTTTGGATTAGTAATATTGTAGAATTTGAGTTCGCTTTCCTCGCCGTTCAGCATTACAAATACGGACTGCTCGCTAGGTAAATCTGGAACAAATGATTGATTTTAAAAATGAACAAATACTCTGACTTTCAGACTCATTTATTCCTCTTGTGTGAATTAGAGATTCAAAAGGATCATCGATTGTTAATTTTTTAAATTAAAATTCCAGAAAGGGAAGAGAGAGATCTGAAACCAAAACCAATTTTTTCGAAATAAATATTGGATGTAGTGCAAAATACAAATTTCAAAATAGGAAAAACTTCTGCGAAAATTGTTTATGAAACTCGAAATTAATTAAATTATATTTGTGTAAAGTTTGACCCCCACCCCCCAGTTTTTGTTCAAATGTTAAAGTTTTGAGACCCCCTGAATCCGAAAAACAGGTTTTTATGAAATGTCTGTGTATCTATAGATTTTTCGTGTGTCAGAACGATAACTTTCGAAAGAATTGACATATTGGATTGGCCTTTAGTATACTTTTTTAGTGTCCTAAAATAAAGGTCAACTTCGTTACATAACCATTTTTGATAAAAATTCAAAAAGTGAACGTATTTTCAAAATTTTCGAGACCACTTTTTTCAAGATTAAAAAATTTTCTGTACGTATATTCATAGTATTCAAAAAGACGTACATTTAATCTAATGAATTTTTTTCATAAAACCCAAATTTACCAGAATTATAGCATTTACAAAATTTCAAAAAATACACAAAAAGGAACATTTTAAGCCAAATAACGCGCAATATAAAAAAATTAAAAAGAAGAAAAGTGTTTCTTTTTGAATGCCCTTAGTTAAAGATATTCCAATATTAGACAATTTAGAAAAAAAATGTTCATAAACAAATAGTTTGCTGAACAAATTTTGTCTATGATTTTCCATAAATATACGTTTTTTCAAAGTATATTACAAGAGATTTGAATGAAAACAATATTATATAAAAAAATTTCTCTTATGATTATAATTGTTTATATTATAAGCAAAGTTAAGGTGCAAATGAAATAATCAGGCATTTTTCGGCGGAAATATTCGTTGTTTTCGATGTAAATTTTTTTTAATTAAGAAATTTGTAATAATTGTAGCAAAATTCATAATTTTTTAATTAATTTTATGATTTTTTAAACAAATTTAAAAACAAATAGATTATTCTGGTATTTTTTCAGAAAAATTCAGTTTTATCAGCAAAATTCATAATTTTTAAATCAATTTTGTGATTTTTTTAAACAAATCTAATAAACAAATGCATTATTGTGGCATATGTCGACAGAAAAATTCTGTTTCGTTTTGATTTCGGACTTTTAATTTAGATCTTTATAGTAAATTTGGCAACATTTATGATAAGTTTATAAATTTCATGATTTTTAAAAACAAATTTAACAAACAAATGCATAATTCGGGCATCTGTGGACTGAAAAATTCTTTTTTCTTCGATGTCACTCTTTTTAATGGGGAACTTCGTCATGATTTCAGAAAAATTGATAAATAGTCGATAAATTTTATATATACATTTTTAATAAATTCAATAAACAAATGAGTTATTTGTGGGCATATGTACATTAAATTTTTTTTGGATATCCTAATTAAAAAATTAGCCATGAAAAAAAAATAAATTTTTCTGTTGACAAGTGCCTTATTAACGCATTTGTTAATTAAGTTTGTTAAAAGAAATTATAAAATTGCTTAATTCATTATAAATGTTGCTTAAATTCTAATAAAGTTTGCAAATGAAATGACTGACTTTAAAAAACCAGAATTTTTCTCTTGACAAATGCCCGAATACTTTATTTGTTTATTAAATTTGTTTTTGGAGAATCATACGATTATTCAACAAATTATAAATTTTTCTAAAATTGCCATAAAGTTCCTAATTTATAAAAATGTACATCGAAGAAAAAACGAATTTTTATAACGAAAAGTGCCTGGTTACTGTATTCGTTCATTACATTTGTTTTTAATATAACTAGAAAGTGCGAAGCAAGCGGATTTTTTTCGTTAATTACAGCTTTTCATATTATTACATTGTACAATCAAATTATTTAAACATTTTTATGTAATAACTTTTCATTAATTTTTGAAGTACCTATATTCCAATTGAATATCTAAATAAAATATTTGTGATGTTTTTAAATTAGTAGACAAATTACATTTTTTCAAGTATAACTACCTATTTTTGAATTATTTATCGATGCAATTTAATTCGCTAATTTTTTTTTGTACCAAGTTTTTAATTATTTAGCGATTCTTTTTAAAACTGTTATTATTTTTTTTTTTTGAAATTTACATTTTTCGGAATTAGTTTATAATTTAAAAAAGTTGTTCAATTGTTGCGATTTTGTAAAATGAATATCTTAATTTAATTCTAAAAATTATGTGTACATATTTTAATTTCTTCTGGAATTAATTTTTAAGGTTATTAATAAATCAAATTTTTATAAATGAAAGTTACAATATTTTAAAAATTTAGCATCAATCATTTGAATTTTTAAACGAAAATTATGGCTTATATGTTTTTATGATGTGAACTGATTAATTAATTATGACTTGGATTATTTTGTTTGTAACATCATGTTAAATAAAGATTGAATACTAATTTTTTCAATTAGGTGAGATAAACTGATTATTTACGTTTAAGTTTCGTCCTTAAATATTTACTTAAATTTGAATAACAAAGGTATATTCATATTTAAAATATTTCCATTATAATTATATTATTTTTGTAAATGCTGGTCATGTTGTGAAATGAGTATCTAAAATCAACTTTCAAAATTTTAGAATTTGTTTTAAAGATTACAATTTTTAGACAGGAAATGAAAAATATAAAATAAAAATGTAATGTAAAATTTATATTAATGTGTGTGTGAAAATAATTCTGTGTTTTATTACTCTATTGTAATAATATTTTCTTTTTTAATGTTAGTGATGCTGCGAAATGAGTACAGTACCGGCGCGCCCTATGAAGTGTAACACATATTTCCCATTGGGACAAAATACGATTCTATGAGTCTATTTTATAGGGTCTCAAAAAAACCCCATTAGTGAAAAAATTAGTTTTGCAAATTTTTGTTCCTAATTATGATTTTTCTTTGGGTTTTATAATTACAGTTGTAAATTAATTGTTCTAAACAAATTATTATTGTTTTTAGATATCCTCTTCTGTATGAATACTAGATCTTGTCAATTAGTGAAGTTATAATAAACGAAAGTTAACAAAAATAATTGTTTAAACAATTTATTACTGTTCATAAACATCTTCTCTTCAGTTAGGGCTTGAAAGTTGAGGTTTTTACTGAAATGTTTAACTTTTAGTTCTTTATTCACTTCGGAACGTAATAATTAATAAAAGTGAACAAACATTGTTTTTTATACAATTTATTATTATTTATAAAAATGTGCTCTTAAATAAGAGAAAAAATATAGATAATAAAAAAATAATAATAAATAAATATTAATAAAAATAGACAGGATCATTTTCTATAATCTCTTTTTTTGTGAAAATATTTTTCTAAAATTAAACAGATTCTTGAAATATTAAAAAAAAAATTTGATATGGATCATATTAATTTACTCTAAAAGAATATTGTTAAAAAAATAATAATTCGTTTACGCAACTATGTTTTATAAATTTGATTAATTATTGCCCAGCTCTGAACAAAAAATTAACAAAAAGTGAAAATTTTTAAGAAATCGCAACTATCTAGCATTATTATAGAAAAAAGTAGTTATGTACTTTAAAAATTAGAAAAAAATATTCTTTTTAAATTTTATTCATAACTATAACACTCTTAGTGCAGAGTGGACAAAAATTTAAAAATTTAAAAAAAGCTGCAGATTTTTACCGTCTATCTGAGTGTAAATTGTTATAAACAATAAGAAAATGTTTAAGCATGTGAGTTTGTCAAATTTCATTATGCATTACTTTAATAAATAAAAAGTTGGTGAAAAGTTAAAAATTTTACAAGATATCGCAATTATGTATCATTATTAAATTAAAAGATAGTTCTAAACAATAATAATTTTTTTAATAATTATTTTTGCATCATTTAACTAATTAATGGCTCGCTACAATTGAACAATATGAAAATAGCTGAAAATTTTAAACGAAACCGCAACTAGCTATCACTAATAAAGAAGAAGATAGTTATAAACGATAATAATTTTTTATACAAATGTTTTTGTAGGATTGAATTAAATATTAACTCACTTGAAGTAAAATACAGAGAAAAATTTTTAAATTTCAACAAAGAAAAACAGCAATTTCTATCATTATTCAAAACTAATATTATAAGTCATAATAATAAATTATTTAAACAATTGTGTTTGTTAACATTAATTAAATATTACGTCTCTCTAATTAAAAATCCGACAGAAACAGTTGGCAATATAAAAAAAAATCAAAAAAATTATAATTGGCAATTAAAACTCGCAAAACCCATTTTTTCACTAATAGGATTTTTGGGTCCCCATGAAAAATACTTACGCGATTGATATTTAAAAAGTAAAATTTTATTTGTATATAATGTCTAATTGTGCAGAAAAGTCTTGATTTTCAACTCGATTCACTCAATAATGACGATTCTAAATAAATGTTAAAAAAACTTTTTTTCATTATTTGAAATAAATGTTGAGCTATATGGGGCTTACGCCACCTCTTGAAATAATTTTTCAAAACGAAAAAATCAATTTTTTGCGGATTCAAAAAATTTCCGGGCAATATGAAATAAAAATTCTGAAAAAAAAATTTTAATGCATTTTTGGACCACCCTACTGTAGTAATATAGGCTTAAAAAGTATTTTATGGGGCGCCCTATAAATAAATATACAAACCGAAAAAATAGTGAAATAGATCTTTCGAGCTGGAAACGTCTCTGCGACAAAATGATGACGTCGGAAGTGACGTAATCTCGATTCTAAATACGTCTTCGATGGGTCACGTTTACGATGCAAGCCGAAATCCCAGAGAGAGCAGGAATCACGAAACCGATTACTACTGACGGACGTTAAATGTCAAGTCAAAATTATATTAACGTCCGATCAAACGACCATTCCCCCATAAACTGGCACACAATGCAAGCAGCAAATCAAAAATTCCATTCAAAATTATTAATAGACTCCTCCACTTCCTGAGGTTTATAATAAACAATGGTAATAAAGGAACCAAAAATTAAAAATATAATTTATTATTCATGTGTTTTAAGACTAATAGTCATTTTTAAATTTATATTCAGGCTTAGGACGATTATGACGAGTTTTTGAACAAAAAGTTACATGTTTGACAAAAAATTTAAGAAAAAAATTTAACGAAAAAGAAATTACTTAAATTTCTACCAAAAATTGTATTTTTTTGAACTCAAAATATCAGGTTTTCACAAAAAATCATAAAAGTTAATTTTTCATTTAAAAAATTTTCAGCAAAGTATTTCCAATTTAAGCGGAAGAGATAAATCTTCAATTACAATTTTGACAGTCAAACAAAAAATGAATTCAATTTAAAAATACTTCGATAGAAAAAACCCATTCGAATTTAACCAAAAAAGATTAAATTTAAACAAATTACAAAAAATTTTAATCAAATATATGATTTTTTTAAAGTAAAAATCCAACGATAAATTATAATCGTCTACAAAATAGTTTAATTCTTAACCCGAAAATATGAATTTTTAAATAAGAGTAATTTTTGACTAAGCAGCTGAATTTTCAATCAAAAAGGTGAATTTTCAATTAAAAAATTAATTTCTAACATAAAATATTAATTTTACGCTAAGCAATTCCATAAAAAAAAAGATAAATTGTCAACTGAAATTATGAATCTTATGCCAAAAATATTAAATTTGTATGAATGTGGTTTAACTTAAAACCAAGAAGTTTTAATTTTAACCATAATAATTGATTTGTTAACCAAGCAGATGAATTTTCAACATTCAATGTTAATTTTATATCAAACAGTTAAATTTTCTATGAAAAAAATTAATTTTTAATAAAAAAAATGCCAGCAATTGTCTACAAAAACAGATGAACTTTCTATAAATTACATAAATTTTGAACCATGGTTTTGAATATATTTACTAAAAAAGATCAATTAAAAAAAAAAGAAAAGTTGAACTTACATTGAAAAGAAATAATAATTTCCAATAATATAACTATTTTTCTACAAAATAATTCGATTTTCAACTAAAGGTTTATTTAAAACCAAACTGTTGAATTTTCAACAAGGAAATACAAATTTCTAACAAGTAACATAAATTTTCAACCAAATATTTAACCTTTTTAACTTAGAATTAAAAATTTGCAACCAAAAATAAAATAGTTAAATTTTGATGAGTAAAATAATAATTTCTAACACTAAAACAAATTATATAAAAAACAGTTAAATTTTGCACCTGAATACATTTTCATTTTTTGATTGAAAATATGAATTTTGAAGAAAAAATGTAAGAATTAATATTTGAAGCAAAAAAAAAAACATTTGAGGCTTAATTAAAAAACAGTAGAATTTAACCTAAGGTGATGAATTTTAAATAAAACAGTTAAATCCTTGACTAAAACAGATGTATAAATGTTTAGTTTAAAAAAGTAATTATTTTCAGAAAAAACGAATTTTTAATCCAATAATTACATTTTTTATTTAGTAAAATTTACCGTTAAAAGACTAATTTTTAACAACAACAAAAAAATTTTCAGCAAAGTAGTTACAATTTGAGATAAAATGGTAAATCTTCAATTATAATTTCAATTTCAATCTAGAAAATTAACTGATAAAAAATGTAGTTTAAATTTCAATCAAAAAGTTAAATTTTCAACTTCAATGAATTTTTAACGAACTAAATAATAGTTGAAATTTCAACTAAAAAAAGATTTTATCTTAAAATAAAAAAAGTTGAATTTAACCAAAAGAGAGGAATTTCAAAGAAATTAGATAAACTTTTAACCAAATATTTGATTTAAAAAAAATTAAATTTATCAACTTTTAACCAAAAGTAATAAAGTTAAGTTGCTATTTAAAACAAAAATTCAACAATAAATTATAATTTTCCACAAAATAGTTCAGTTTATAACCCGAATGTATGAAATTTTGAATGAAAGGTTGATTTTTTACTTAACATTTGAAATTTCAACCAAAAAGGTAAATTTTTAGTTAAAGAATCATATTCTTACATAAAAGATAATTTTAGGCTGAGAAGTTCCATTAAATTCTTAACTTTAATGTTCAAACTAAAATAATTAATTTGTTAACAAGCAAACAAATTTTCGACATTAAATGTCAATTTTTTACTAAATTGTTTAGTTTTCAATCAAGAAAATTAATTTTATACTTAAAAAAAAAACGAAAGGCGATCAATTGCCGACGAAAAAATTTAAAGTTTGAACAAATTGCATCAATTTTGAACTAAATTATTTGCTTATTTTAACTAAAAAAGATCAGTTTTCATAAAAGCGTTAAATTTTCATTTAGAAAATTAATTTTCCTAATAAATAAATTTTTCTACAAAAAAATTCAATTTTTACCAGAAATTTAGTTTAAATAAACCAGTTGAATTTTTAACTAGAAAAGAGAAAATTGTAACAATCTGCACAAATTTTAAACCAAATATTTAACATTTTTAACTCAAAATTATAAATTTTTACAAAAAAAAAATAATTGCATTTTTATGAGTAAAATAATTATTTTTAACACTGAAACGAATTTCATAGAAAACTGTTAAATTTAACACCTGTGAATATTTAAATTTTTCTAATTGAGAATAAGAATTTTTAAGAAAAAATGTATTATTTGATCTTTAAGGCAAAAGAGATTCGAAGCTTAAATAAAAAAAGTTGAATTTAACCTAAGAAGAGAAATTTTCATTGAAATCCTTGAATTATTGGCAGAAACAGATATATAAATTTTTAGTTAAGAAAAGTAATTTTTAGAAAAAGAAACATATTTTCATACAAATAGTAACATTTTTAACAAAAAATGACGACATTTCAAAACAGAAATAAATTAAATTTCTAATTTAAAGAAGTTTAATTTGCAACGGAATAGTTAAATTCTGAGCCAAGTCGATTAATTTTCTACCAAAAGAGACAACTTCTAACAAATAATATGAATTATCGACCAAATATTTTATGTTATAAAGTAAAAAAAATCAATTTTTAATAAAAATGCGATAGTCGCATGAAAAGAAATTATTCTTCTCTACTCAAAGAAAAATTCTAAAAAGCAGTGGAATTTTCAAACAAAAAATATAAATTTTTTATTTAGAATTTTCAACTAATTAGTAAAATATTGAGTTAAAAAACTTAATTTTTAACACAAGCAACACAGTTTAACAATCTAATTTTATTTTCAATCAAATAGACGAGTTTTCAACTGAATTTATGTGACTTAAAATAAATGTTTAAGAAAGAAGAAGCAAGATGAAATTTCAACCAAGAATTAATTGAATTTGCAATTATAACAATATTAATTTCTGACGGCATAGTTGAATTTTGAACTAATTACATAAATTTTCGATCAAATGTTTGATTTTTCAAAGTAAAAAGGATCAATTTTTAAACAAAGTCGGAAAATTTTGATTTTTATTTAAGAAAATTTGAAAAATGGAAACATGGAAACAGTGATTATTTAATTTGAAGGTTCACGATGAAGTCACGTTCTAAATGAGAGATTTCGAAAATGAGAGTCGGCGGTTTGGTAGCCACTTAAATAAACAAATCTGCGCATGTTCATTGCAAAATTGTTATTAATCAAGAGATTTGTAAACCTGAAATGACCTTCGATCGAAAATAATATTATTGACATGCGCAAGTAGAGACCTGCCAACATGTCAAAATGAAGCATCGCAATTACAATTTTAGAAATTATCATTTATATAAGTTGAAAACAAAAATGTTATCTTCTTATTTAAAAATTAACTAGACATAAAAATTTTCTCTCTTTTAACTGAATAAAAATGCTAAAAATGAACAATCTCCCTTATCTGATTCAGAAAAAATAATTAAAATAAAAAATGCTTGCTTTACGTCATAAGAAAAAGTTTGACACTAGAGATCTGTCTCGCCTATTCATATTTTAATTCAGAAAACAATTAAATCTGAAAATTTCTTTCTTTCCAAGAGAATGAAAATATCAAAAATAAAAAGATTCTCTCCTCCTCACTTGAAATATAAAAAAAAATGCTAAAGCTTCCTTTTTCAATTCAAAGAAATTCAAACAAAATTTAATAATATTTTGAACATGCATTTAACATAAAAAAATTGAAATTAAAATATTCTACTTTTAAAACTTGAAAAATTTGAACGTAAACTCATTATAAATAAAATTGAATTTTTAAAGTTTGTAATATAATATAATATAAAGTTTGTAATAATTTTAAATTAAAATTAATATTAAAATAGAATGTTTATATTGCACTATATCTGATATATAAAATAATACACATTTAACCTAAGGACAATATTATTGATAATGTAAAAAAATTTGTATTATAAGAGAGAATTCTTTAACCAAACAAAAGAATTTTTATAAAAATATTTCAATTTCCTTAACAAAATGTAAATTTTTAACCAAAAATGGTAGAGATCATATTCCAGTTTATAAAATTAGTTCAAAAAAGAAATCATAAAATAGTTTAATTTTTAACCAAGCAGATGAATTTTCAATTAAAATCATGAATCTTTATATAAAAAATCTACTTTCATCAATATAGTTAAATTTTCAACAAAAAACATTACTTTTAATCTAAGATGATAAATCATTTAAAAAAAGGATTTTCTGACTGTAAGCGATTCAACTTTTAAACAAAATAGACGAATTCTCAACGAAAAATTATATTAAATTATATTTTGATAGAATTTCGGACATATTTTGTGATCTTTTTAAATCTTTTGAAATTGATTAAAATAATAAATTACTTCAAATATTCCCAGAAATATTAGGAGAAAAATGGTTTGTCTTGAATCGTTTTAAAATCTTCAAAAATGGAAAAGATAATATTTTGCAATCTTCAAAAATCTACTTTTTAATTTTTTAATAACTTGTAAATATCTTTTGAAATAATGTAAATTTTTGGTAAAACTTTTTAAAATTTTTGCAAAATGTTCTGACAAAATTTCAATTAAGAAAGATAAATTGTAAACCAAATAGTGAATTTTTTAATTGAAAAGTATATTTTTGAATTTAAAATTAAATCCTCAAATTTTCATTTTGAAAAAATTTATTTTCAAAAATAAAAATAAGAATTTTTAACGAGTTAAATTCAGCCAGAAAATAAAAAAGTTTACCAAATGTTTCAATCCCAAAACAAAAAGATGAATTAAAAAAAAATCAAATTAATTTTCTAACCAGAAAGACGAATTTTCTACAAAATAGTTGATTTTTGAAGTTATAAAGCATACTTTTTAAAATAAAAAAATGAATTTTTAACCAACATCAAAACGAATTTTAAGAAAAAAAGTTGCAAAAAATCTCGAAATTAACAAGTTCGGGATTTTCGAGAATTTAATTAATTAAATAATTTTTGATATAGGAGACAAATTTCAAATAACTATTTCTTTCTGAAGTTTATTTATTTATACGTTTATAAATATATAATGTTCCTAAGAATATGGAAATACTCAGAAAGATTTTTAAAAATTTCAGTTAAGTCAAATTAAAAATATCAACAAAAAAGTACATCTTTAACCGCACAGTTGATTTGAGAAAAAATTAATTTAAAAAAAAGCACTTTCTACCAAAGTAGTTCAAGTTTAAACTAAGTAGAATTTTTAACAAAATAAGCTGAACTTTCATCAAGTTGAGTTAATTGAGAAAAAATGACAAGAAAATAATTGAATCCTCGACCAAAAAGATATTTTTTCAACCAAGAAGGTTCATTTTCTGCTAAAAAGTAAAATTTCTAACAAACAAGTTATATTTTTAAACAAATATATAAATTTGGAAGTCAAATCATAAATTTAAAAAAAGAAAGTTAATTAAAAAAAAGGTTTAACTTCTAAACTAGAATTATAATTTCCATCAAAACCATATGAGTTCTAAAGGAAAAGTATGCAATGAGACGATTTTTCAATAAAATTTTTTAAACTTCAACCAAAAATGTTTTTTATTTTAAACCAAACAGTTGCAATTTTAATAATACAAAAAAAAATTATCATAAGAGGCGCATTTTGAATCCGAAAAGACGAATTTATGAACTGATTGTTATTTATTTTTAAACAAAAATTTAGGCAAGATATAATTTAATGGAAGAAAATTGCTAATAAAAAAAAGAATTTAAGACTTTCTTACGCTTGGAGAACATTTAAGAATATTTTGTGTAATCACTTTACCGAAAATCTTTTAAAGTTTTAAGATATTGTTAATATCTTCAAATTTTTTTAAATTCTTAAATATTAATTAAAATTACTAGAATCATTCCTAAAATAGCTTTAGAATTTTCCGGAATAATTTTTGAAAATTTTTTTAATCTTTTGTAATTTTTTTAAATCTCTGTTCAGTATTCTTTTTAAGTTAGTTTAAAAACTTATTTTTTATATAGAATAGGAAAATTCGCAATTCAATTTTGCTTCTGAAAATCTACTTTAGATTTGGTTAGAAATGTTATTTTTGGTATAAATATCGGATTATTCGGAATCATCCATTTCAGTGACTAATAAACGGAAGCCATAGGAAGTGTAAGCTAATTTGGTAAGAATTTCAGGAAAAGCTAAATGGATAGTAAATTCTGAGTTCGCGGGACGGATTTGAAATAGACGAAGCCGGGGCGGAGTGAGAAAATCAGACGATGAACAGACGCAAGTCTCTCTATGATGTGCGTTTAAATAGCGCAACGCTGTACAAATTTAAACGCGACACGTGTTCCTAGACTTTTTTTTATCACTTCTCGGTAAATTACCGTTTTACTTAATTTCCCCCCGCAAAGTCTAAACACACTTCTAATTCCCGATTTTCCGCGACCCGCTTATTTTTCCACTCTCCTTGGCCCCGATTTCGTTTTTAAATTAAGTGAAGAAAATTTATTTCTCACCTCTGTCAGGCCGCATTGAAAGCGAATCGATTATTTTGGTACAGGGCAAGGTATAAATAGAAAGCGAATTAATGAGTTTATTGCCTTCGAGAAAAAAAAACAGAAGACTTAGAATTTTTACAGGTACAAAATATAAACAAGATTTTCGTCTCTTGATTGTTCTCTTCCGGAATATTTTTTCAAATTTTATTTTTATCATCCGGCATATTTTTTTCATCCAGAGAAAAAATAACATAAAGTGTAATTTTTCATTCCGGCAACTTTTACAGGATTTTTATTTTCTCTTCCGGCATATTTTTCTCTTCCGGAAAATTTTTCTCTTCGAGAGTTGTTCTCTTCCTATAGCTTTCTAAAAGAGATAGGAGTAATTAAGCTTTAATTTTATATTCTAGCTTTTTCCCGCTTTTCATTTTCTCTTCCGGCATAGTTTTTTCTTCCGGCAAAGGAAATCATTTTAAATTGAAAAAATTTTAATACGGAAGCTTTCAAAATTCAAAATCCTGAAACTAACATTTTTTAATTTTGACAATTCTTATGGGAAAACTTTAAAACTTTCTAATTCTAAATAATAATCTTTCTAATTCGCAGCGTTCAGAATTAAATTATTTGATTTTAAATTCATGAATCTCGAAATTTAATTGTTTCAGAATAAAATTTAAAAAGCGAACAATTTCAAAACGTTAAAAATAGAATATTTTCCTATTAAAATGTTCAAAGATAGATCATTTAAAATTGAAAGAAATTTTAATTTCATTACTTTTGATTAAAAGCATTTAAAATCGACTAATTCAAAAATCAAAACTTTTGAATTTTAATCAATTTACTTCGAAACGATTAAAATTTGACAGATAGAAATTGAAAACTGAATTAAATAATATAAAAGAAAAGCTTCTGATATTTTAGAAGTCGATTTTTTTATTAAATTAGGAAAATTATGACTTAACATGAAAGTTGATTAAACAACTTTGCCTAAAATGAAAAAATTAATTCACCTTTATTTTCACGGTTCAAGATGGAAAAATTGTCATTTCTGAACCTTTAAAGATGACTTATTCTAAAAAAACGTTTAAAATAAAAAGTAATTTTAAATGGAAAATATTACAAAATGAAAAAATTTGTTCTTGAGAATCTTGAAACTTGAGCATATTCGAACTTCATTTTTGAAATTCAACCATTTAAATTTTGATCACAAAATTTAAGCTTAAGATAGAGAAAAATTTGAAATTTAGCGTATACCATGAAAATTAAGAATTCTGAAATTTAAAAAATTATTAACAATTGTTTTTTTTACAGTTTAAAATTTTGAACATTCTGCAATGTGTTTCATATAAAAAACCTCAAATATCCAATGCCTGGTTCTGAAATCTTTTCATTTTTATGGCTTAAATTTAATCAACTTTTTTCGTAATTTTTCAAAGTTTTAAATTTATTATTTTATTTTCATATTCTGCGATTTCGAAAATTTGAAAAAACCGGAAATTTGTGTGCGTTTAAAATAATAATAAAATTATTGAGAATATTTAAATCTAAAATCATTAAATTTGTAGCTGACAAAGATTGAATTAGTTGAATTTCGAAAAGTATAATAATAGTCAAGTTTAAAATTTTTAATTTCTAAACGACTTCATTCACTTAAAGTTTCAGAAATTTTTACGACTTTTAGAACAAAGAAGTTTTGATACAGCAATTCCTCGCGAATTCATTTTTTTAGTTTTAAATGAAGCTTAGATTTGTTTAAGTTTCACATTCCTGAAGTATAGATTTCTTTTTTTTAATGTTTCGCATTTTAAATTAATTTATTTTTCAAAATTCTTGAAAAATAATTCAATTTCCAAGGTTGGCAATAGGAAATTTTTCCATTTCAAATAGTAAAATAGAAGGTGAATTTATTTGTTTACTTTAAAAAGTTTGTCTACCTAATTTTTTACATTGGATAATAATTTTTTTTATTTAGTACAAATTTACATTTCTACAATTTCAGAAGCTTTTACTTCCAAATATTTTATTTAGTTTTCAAGGTCATATCTTTCCTAATGAACTTGTCTAAAAAAAAAAAAATTCAGTTTGAATTTTTAAAATTTTGAAAGCTTTTTCTTAAATCAAAAAATTTTGAAACATACAGTTTGAAATTCTTTATTCATAAATAAAATAAATAAAATATATAAATGAATTTCAGACAAAGATGAATTTTTCACCAATTTGTCGAATTCCAAAAAAAATATTAAGCTACAACCACAAGCAGGCATATTTTTTAACAAATAGTTCAATTTTCAATCTAAAAACAAATTTTCTTATAAGACAGTTAAATTTTCAATCTAGATTTTTTATATCATAACAAATAAAATTTTAGGCTAGATAAACGAATTTTCTATTAAAAAAGACGAACAGTCAACGAAAAAATTGAGTTAAAAAAAATGGATATTTTAACCAAATCTTTAAATTTTTAAACTAAAAAGAATAATTTTCAGTAAACAATTAAATTAATGATTCACAAAACAAATGCATTTGTAGTTTTCCGGTTTTTCATAGCTAGTGAATTAAAGTAGCAAAAAGTTAAATAGACGAATTAATAGAAAAAGGTAAAATTTTCAAACAAATAGTTAAATTTTTCACTAGCAACGATGAATTTTCAACCCAGTTGTCGAATTCCTAATAAAAATAGATTAAGTTTCGACAACAAAAATTTAGTAATATTAATTATATAGCAGTATTAATTAATTTTCAATCTAGAGGGACGAATTTTTAACGAAACAGATGGTTTTTCGAGAAAAAATGATATGTGGACAAAATTGTTCTGTTGTATTAGTAATTTTAAAGATGCGTTTACATGCTTCAAATAACAAGTTTTTTTTTAAATTTTCGATAAATATTTGTGTGGATTTTTTTCAGTGTCAAAAAATCTTATAATCTCAGTTGGAACAAAATTTATTTTGATACAAATTTATAATAATACCATTCTTCTGGAGAAAAATGCGAAAAGAAATACGAAGTTGTTACTATTATTTCACTATTATCTATTTGAAAGAAAAGTAATAAATAATCTTTAAAATAAAGTTAAATTTGTTTTACAATTGCAACATAAGAATGATCAATTCCCGCTTAGCGGTTCACAAGAAAAATGTTGATTATTTTGCATTTCCAAAGCAAAAAAAAGTCATTTTTGACTTTGTTGGTCTAATTAGGATAATTATTGATTTGACTATAAAATTAATGTAAAGTTCATGTATCAGGCGATGAATAAAGACTACATTTTTGGAATAATAGGCATAGTAGGCAGGGAGTAGGTTGGATTATGAAATAAAGAGCGAAGAAGCATCTCAGAGATCATGATTTTGTATCTCCCAGATTGTTGTCGGTTAGAATAAAAGTAGGAATCAGAAGATTATTTATCCTATCGTGCGACACCCAAGGAGATGGTGATCCTAGCTATGAAAAAGCCTTTTAGGAAACTTTATATGAAACTATAAGTATTGAAAGAATTATTCTATGCTGGAAGAATTATTCTACTATGAGATGTGAACGGATTGGTTAGCGTCCACAGTCAGGGTACAGATAGTGACTCCAACTTTGGCATGCATAAGTGATGCGCTTGCGCTAGCTATGCGTAAGAGAAACACGGCGCTTCTCATTATTGCCATGGTAACGAATTGTCGCGTCGTGTTCTTCTTAAGCATCCTAGCGCATGCGCAGTACAACTACAAGCCAAAACTGGTATTACTGGGTACAGAAAGTGTGCTAGATAATTTTGGAGATCCAAGAACAAACGATAACGGGAAAATATGTGTTACTAAATAAATTACTACGAAAAATATATGAAAATGTTGAAAATGTACTATGTGTTGACGGTGGCCCTTTTGTGGCGCCAGCTATGCAATTGACCTATGATCGATTCTAACTTGAACATCTTTGTACTTTATATAATAAAAAAAATGATATCCTAATATATTTTCAGCTTTTGAAGTTAAAAAATAAACAAAAATTTGAAGGTCTAAACAAATTTAATAATTTTAATTAATTCATTTTAAATTTTGCTTTTCGGCCCAACTATTTTCACGAAATTTAGCTAAGATTTAGGCGTGCCTTTAAACTAAACATGAACTGAAGGGCATTATTCTAAAAAAAATCGTAACATAGGAACAAAGTTGTTCAAATAATTTGAAACTTGCTACTTAATCTATTTTATGCTTATTTATTCTCGCCTATAAAGATATTTAGATTTTGAAATATTCATAATGATTATTCTAATCGAATCTAAAGAAAAAAATTCTCAATAAATGTTCTTTTTCATTGAAAATTATTTAATTTTGTTTTAAAAATATTAATTTACTGAAAATATAATTTTTTACTATTTTCAATGAGTGTAGTGTAATTGAATAAAGATTTTTGGGGGTGAAGCTTTGTAAATTTTTATAATTTAATAATAAAATAATTCATATCTCGTGAAGATTCGGAAAATATTTTTAACGAAGTGTACATTTTTGAAGATTCCGCAGAAGGAATTAGAAGTTTCTCAAGAATTTTCAAAGTTTTTGAGAGAACAATATTATTAAATCAAAATTAGGAAATTGCAAAAAATTATATTATACCTAATAATTATTCAAAAGTATTCATGCAATTTAAAGTTGATTTGAAACTTGTGAAAAATTTCATCTTTATTTAAATGAACATCTTTGTAGATTTTGAAAAAAGCAGCTCCATTGAAATTACGAGAGGTTTAAAGAGAATGAAAAAATTGTCTTCTGAATCCCAGACAAATGTTTAATGATTTTTTTATTTTGAAAAAAAATGTTTGAATTTCGTTTTCAGCAAACTAATTTTGTAAATTTCAGTTAATTTTGTATCCTAAATATGTCGGAATTTTTTAAACATTTCTAACAATGTAGTAAAAGATACAAGAATTATAAAGGGTTTTAAATGCAATTCTGATCATTTCCTTCTTTATAAAATGGCTTTTATCCAGCGGCGCAGCCAGGATTTTTTTCGGGGTGGGGGATTTCAATTTTTCCGGAGGGCGCTTTGGGTTTTTGTACACGCAAAGACAGGGAGAAAAGGGAATTGAATAATGAAATGACTTAGTTTAAGAAGGGAGGGGGGGTTAAATCCTACAAGCCCCCCCTGTCTACGCCGCTGCTTTTATCAGTGTGAAAGAAAGTAAAAGTACTGAGTTAGGCAGCATGAGAAATAGCAATGGTGAAATACTATACGATACAGACTGGATAATTGACGCTTTAAGAGATTCTTTTAAAGAAAAAATGGTCTGCGCATTTGTTGACAAGTGTTAGATAAGGATACTGCATCTCCTCATGGCTATTTATTATATTTAAAAATCATTTTCTGAGAACGTCCCTCTTTGACAAAGAAGGTGTGGATCTCGAAACAGTAAAGGTACGTGGGTTAGCATTCGTAGATGATAAGGTTGCTATTGCAGAGTCAATCAAAGACTTGAAAGGAATGCTAAGCAAACTGAATACAAGAATGAATAAAATGGGCCTCAAAATAAAATAAAAAAATAATACTGTTTGCAAAAAAGGGTGATTAGAAGAATGTGCAACATTGTCCTAAATGATGAGAGAATACAACTAGTTGATGAGTACGCCTTTTTAAAAAAGACGTTGCATTTTTTAATTTAAAAAACTTTAAGAAACTTGAAGTCTCACAAATGTTAAATTCAAACCAAAACTCATTCCGACATAAAATCTGCAATCAGCAGATTACTTAGACTATTCCACCTGGATCCTCTCAAGTGCATTCTCCATTTTGAGAAAATGAGTTTTACTGTCAGTTCGTTTAGTTCGTGAGATGAGCCTTGAAATATTAGGTGAGTTTGAAAAGCACATAATCGCAAAATTTATCGCTCAGTGTTTAACCAGAGCTACACTATAACATGTGGCGAACTGGTTTCGGCTGGTATGGCGTCGTTCTATTGAACAGTTGGCATTAATTTTCTAGCACTAATGTGGAGGAAGGCATAAATTTTACAAAACCCATTCCTTTTTTTATTAAGAGCGCAACAACACGAAATTAGAAAATCTTCTGTTGTCGCAAAGCCACTATTGAAATACTTTTCTACCACTTTTTTCCATATAGTTAGTGTCATGTCCAATTAAACTTAAATAATTTTGGGATCCTTTCGTTATAGACTTGTCAGACGTCGGTTCTATTTTTAGAAAAACTTTTGCCAAAGAACATATGTATTTTTAAATTAAAATTAAAATTATTTCTTGAAAAAAAAGATCCTTCTCCATCTTCACTCCATTGGGAATCGAACCACAAAACTTCTGATTTTCGTTCAGGTGCTTTTCCGATTAAGTTATCAGAGGTATCAGAATAACAACTCTTAATTCAAGAACATAACGCCAATTTTTAGCTAGGTGTTAATGGTAAAGTAATTATTTTAAAATTTCTAATTTTTCTGCTTTATCATCAGAGATTGTACCTTACCGACAGTAGATCAACCCTCCAAACCACGAAGGCAGAAAATCTACACAATATCGACCAAGTTAAGAATCTTCAATAACAGAAAATACTTAACGTCTTAATAAGACTAGATGGAACATAATATTTTTAAATTAAAATTAAAATTATTTCTTTAAAAAAAAGATCCTACTCCATCTTCACTCCATTGGGAATCTTGAATTAAGAGTTCTTGTTCTGATTCCTCTAATAGCTTAATTGGAAAAGCACCTGTCCGGAAATCAGAAGTTTTGTGGTTCGATTCCCAATGGAGTGAAGATGGAGTAGGATTTTTTTTTCAAGAAATAATTTTAATTTTAATTTAAAAATATTATTTATCATCTAGTCTTATTGAGACGTTAAGCATTTTCTGTTATTGAAGATTCTTGATCGATATTGTGTAGATTTTCTGCCTTCATAGTTTGAATGGTAGATCTACTGTCGGTAGGGTACAATCTCTGATGATATAGCAGATAAATTAAAAAATTTTTACATGTATTTTTAGTCTTTTTTCATGGGAGAAAATTGCCTTAGTTGAATAAATAAAAATATAGTATCTATATTAGAAAAGTGTTTGGTTGAATACATTTTGATGGGTTTGTTCAAGAACTACGTCACGCAGTCAAAAAATTTTCTTTGATTTAATCTGATAAGTGCCAGAAATAAAATACAGAAACTTGATTTTTGCTCTCAAACCAGGGGAAATAGGATGCATTTTTAATAAAATGAGGAATAAATTATGTTCAATAAAATCAATTAGAATTATAATTATTTTTAAAGAAATTAGTTGAGTTGATGTTTGAAACTAAAAAGTCAAATCTTTTGGCAAATGGTTGATTTTCAAACACCAAAAATTAATTTTCAATCAAGAAATATGACTTTTTGAACATTTAGGTGAATTTTTATCAAACTTGAATATTATTTTAGACCAAATAGTTTCATTTACTGCCAAATTGTTAAACTTTAATTAAAAGCGTGGAATTTGCAACCGAATAGTTAATTCGACAACCACATTTTTTAATTTTTAAACAATAACACTAATTTTGAACGACACACAGTTTTATTTTTAGATAAATAGATGAAGTATCAAGAATTCATTAAGAGAGAAATTTTTTAAAAGACGGTGAAATTTGCGAGGTAAAAGTATGACTTTTTAACAACAAAAAAAATATTTTTGACAAACCCGTGCAATTTTCAACAAAAATGTGACTGTGAAAAAAATAGTGGAATTTTTCACACATTAATTGAAAAAATCTAATTTTAACTAAAGTGATAGTTCTTAAAACTAAAAAAATAGTTCAATTACAAATAAAAAACGCTGCAATTGTACCAAAAAAGATTAATTCTCAAAAAAAGATGTTAAATCAATATTTCTACGAAAGATTTTTTATTTAAAATAAAGGAGTTGAATTTGACTAAAAAAGAAGACTTTTTAAAAAATAGTTGAATCTCTAACTCACATAAATTGATTTACAAAAGATATACATTTTCAACCATGAAAAATTTTCTAACTAAGAGCAGAGAAAAAAGGTTACAAAATTCTTGAATTTTGAAGCAGGCGCATCTACAGACTAGTTTAGTTTCCTACCAAAGAATATTTATTTTACCAAAAAAGGTTATTTTAGAAAAAACTGTGGAATTTTCAATCAAAATAATAGAATTTCTAAGACAAAAAGAATATTTCATTAAAAAAACAGTTCAATTTTTTACTCAAAAGTATGAGTTATAACAAAATAGTTTGAATTTTTCAAAAAATAATTAAATTTTATGAAATCTAATTAAATTTTGAAATTAAAATTAAAACAAGAGTACTGAATTTTCAGCGAAAAATGTAATAGTTGATAACAAAGATTTTAAATTTAAACAAAAAATTCTTTAATAAAAGCAAAAGAGACGAATTTTCGACAAATTAGTTGATTTCTTAACCAAAAAATATTTTTGTTTCAAATTAAAATACTTGCACTTTTAACGAAACAAGATAAAATTTTTACGAAAACAGATAAATTATCAACAAAGAAGGGTTTTTCAAAAAAAAATTTTAATGTCTAACAAATTGTTGAATTTTCAAGCCAAGATGGCAAATTTTACACAAAACGGTTGAACATCCTACCTGAAAATATTGATTTTTAATAAAAAAATCCATTTTAGCTAGAAGGTCAATTTTAAACTAAAAACGATAAATTTTCAACAAAAAATGAAGTGGTTAAAAAAATCGTTTATTTTTTAACAAGCAACTGGATTTTAAACAAAGTAATTCGTCGTTCAGCAAAGTTTTTTAATTTTTCATAAAGGCGATTAATTTTCAACAAAAATATACGATTTCACAATAAAATGCACACATTTTAAACAAAATAGTTGATTTTTCAACTAAAGACGATCAGGTTTTTAAAAAAAAGAGGAATATTTCAATTTTCAGTTAAAAAAAGAAATAATTTTCAAGCAATTCAATAGCGAAATTTTCTTCCAATAAAAATTATGCTCAAAAAGTAGCTAAACTTTTAAATAGTTAAAGTTTCAACAAAAATAGATACTTTTTTATTGAAAATTTTAACAGATGATTAAAAAACTAAAAATTAGCAATTTTCAACCAAAAGTGGATCATTTAAATTTCAAGTGACAAAAATTAATCTTTAACTGAAAAAAATCAAGAAAATAGTGAAATCCTAAACCAATAAAATGAATGGTTCACAAAGTAGTTTAACCCTGTAATTAAATTTCCAACAAAAACATATGACTTTTCTATGACAAATTTAGTAGTTGAATTTTCAACTAAAAACGATCAATTTTCAGCCAAAAATAAATTACATTAATTTTCATTTCAAAAAATTATATTTCAATTTAAAAAAATGAATTTCAAACAAAATAGTTAAATCTCCAAGAAAATGTTAGCACTTTAACCGAAAAAAATTAATTCTAAACCCAAAACTAAATTTCATTTTTTTCGAATTTAAAAAAATTTAAGTTCCCTCAAAAAACCTTTTTTGCTCAAATTAATTTTGTTGATTGAAAAAATCGATTTTTTGGGTTTTCTAATAGTGGTTTTAGTGAACTAAACAAAATGTTGTTTTACCCTAAAAGTCCAAGAAGTTGAATTTTTCATCGAAACTTTTAAATTTCAACTAAAAAATATTATTTTTAACAAAAAACATTATTTTTCACGAAATAGTTAAATTTTTATATAAATACCTCAATTTTTAACCAAGATGTGGTATTGTCAATCAAGAGGATTAAGTTTACCATCAATGTCACGAACTTTCTTCCAAATAATTGATTTTTACAATTATGAAGAATAAATTTTAGGATAAAAAAAATTAATTTTGAAACATCATTAAAAAGAATATCAAAAAAGAGTTAAATATTTAAGAACCGAATCTTAACAAATTAATTTTTAGAACGTAATTCAACTTTTAACCAAGTCGTTAAAATTTCAACCAAACCAAATTAATTGTTATTGATAAAGCATTGTTAATTTTTCTAACAAATAGTTCAATTAATAAGCAAGAAAGAGGAATATTTCGAAAAACATTAATTTCTTTACCTGAAAATATTATTTATTAACTAAAACAGATCGATTCTTAAACTAAACAGATTCATTTACAACCAAACAATTATATTGTAAAATGAAAAGCTTTTGAGTTTTCTTTACTTTTGAACTGATAATAATAATAATAATAATAATAATAATAATAATAATAATAATGGATTTTATGTTGTAGAATTTTTAATTTAATTATATATTTTTTTTAAACACGTGTCAATATCAATTCTTATTTAAAAATATAAGTTTTTAACCAAAACTATTTTGTTAAACGTTTAATGGTTAAGTTGAACATTCAATTTTTAGTTTAAAATTAAATTGCATATTTGACTAAAAATTCTTGGAAATTTTTTTTTCGGTTCAAACCTAATTTTTATGTTTGAAAATTTAACTATTCTATTTCTAACTGAAAGTGATAATTAAAAATTCGTTTTTTTTGTCAAACAGTAAATTTCTGAATTGAAAATTTAATTCTTGATTTTAATTTAAAAACTTATTTTCTTTTAGTCCAAATTACAACTGTTTTAATGGAAATTTATGTTTTATATCCAAAATTATATTTTGGTAGAAAATTGATCTTCCAGGTTGAAGATTCATCTTTGTTCCTATAAACTTTTGCTATTTGGTTACAAAATTTCCTTTTTTGTTGAGAGTTTAATTGATTCCGTAAAAAATCAAGTATTTAGTTTAAGTATTATTTGTTCGAAAATTGAATTATTTGCCTAAAAATGCAACTGTTTTTAAAATAATCTATTCGTTTAAAAGTTAATTTTTTTTTCATGAAAATTTGTTTTTCTTTTGTCAAAAAAAATCAACTTTTCAAATTACAAATCTATCATTTGGTAAAAAACTCATCGACTTTCTTTAAATGATAATTCTTTTTGCTTTAAAATTCTATTATTAGAATTTTGTTCAGATTTTATTTGTTTGGTCGAAAATTATAACATAATATTAAAAATGATACTTTTTTCTTAAAGAATGCTTGTTTTTGTTTGTTCAGAAAATGAGACCTTTCACATTTAAAATTTATCTTTAGGTAAAAAAGTAATATTTTTTTCTTTTTTGATAGTAAGTCCTTTATGAAAATTATATTTTATTGTTAAAAATTCATTAATACTGTTAAATAAATATTTTCTTATTAAAATTAATTTCTTTTTTAATTGAAAGTAAATACTTTTCGAAGAAAAAGCCTACCATTACATTTTTGGGTTAGAATTAATCTATTTGGGTTAAAAATTCCAATGTTATGATTAAAATTAAATTATTTTATGCAATGTTCATCTTCGTGTTTAAAAAATTTTATTATTTTTGATTGAAGAGTCTAAAACTTTTGTTAAAAAGTGATTATTTTTGTCTTAAAAGTCCCTTTCATTTGAAAATTTAACTATCTGGTTGTAAATCTAAATGTTTAGTTTATAATTAATTTTTTTTGTAAATTCAAATATTTGGTTCAAAATGCATCATTTCAGTTAAATATTTTAACAATTATGTTAACAGAGATTTTTTAGGTCAAAGATTTAATTGTTTGGACGATCATTACTTCTTTTTCTATAGAAAATTTTTCCTTTTGAAGTGCAAATTCATCTTCTGATAAAAAAAGTAATTATTTCATTAGATGTTAATTAAATTTAATTGAAAAGTCAATTTTTTTTATTTTTGTCTTACAATTCCTCTCATTTGGCTTAAAATTTAACTTTGGATTTTAAATTTAGCTTTTTTGGCTACAAAATTGGACCTTTGCGATTGAAATTTTTTTTGCAGTAAAGTTATCTTTTTCAGATGAAGAATAATAGAAAGAAAATTCTACTATTTGATTAAAATTTCAGCAACAGCGTCAAAGTCATTATTTTCGGGTAAAAATTCAACTGTAGCGTTAAACATTTTTTTCGGTAGAAAAGTCCATTAAATATAAAATTAATGTTTGGGCAATTTTTTTGTTTCATAGAAAGCTAATCTTTTCGGTCAAAAATTCATCTTTATATGTTAAAGCTTCAGCTATTTGTTTAAAAAATATATTGCATAATACGGAAGTGTTGGGACGGCCCCTAATGAGAAAAAATATTTGAAATTTTAATTTTTATAAAAAGAATAAATAAAATAAAAATAAACACTTTTAATATTAAGACTCATTGTTGAACAATAAAAACTAAGAGCAAGGCAGGTGTCATTTGAAAAGATAAAAGAGCTCAGATGACACTCGAAAATTGAAAGGAAACTGGAGAAGAAAATAAAATTTCTCCCAACTACTATCAGAGGAAAAATTAATAAGTTTATAATTGATTGAGACTCTTATTGAAAAAGTTTCTTATTTCCAGACTTCACAGGCAAAAATACTCTCAAACGAGGGAAAATAGGATTATTTGTCACAATAATAAAGGAAAAATATTTTCAACTTGGGAAGCAGAATTCTGAACCTTAAGAGATAAATATCCAAATATTTTAATTTTTAACAAATTTGTCGAATTTTCAAGCTCAGAAGATAAATTTAAGAATAAAGAAGACGACTTTCCAACAATAAAATTGAACATTTAAGCTAAAAATTCGAAATTAAAAAAGAAATTTACCTTGAATCCCTAAAGATGAATTTAAAAAAATTAGATTTGTACTAAACAGTTCAATATTTAACATAAGAAGATCAATTTTGAATGAACAAAAATAATCTTCAACAATAAAATCAAGTTTTTAAGTCAAAAAGTCATAAATTGTAAAAAGTATTTTACTCTAAAACCCATTAGGAAGAATTTGTAACAAAAAATTTATTTGCAACCAAATTTGTGAAATGAAGGGGAAAAAAATTTATTTCTATTCGAATATTTTGCGCTTACAATGAAATAAGCAAGCAAAAGTAGCATTTTCAAATTTTAAAATAAAATATGTCATTTCTGGACAAAAAATATGATGATAGCCATTTAATAAAAAATCGAACTTTCAACAATATAGGATAATTTTTAACAATAAACAATTAATTTCCCCCAATGAAAGATTAATTTTCAACCCAGAAGGAAAAACTTATATCTAAAAGGACGATTTATTATTATTAATAATCAAAATTTTTCATTAAATATTTGAAAAAATTTGATTTAATATCAGAACAGTTGAATTTTCTACTAAAAACATGACTCTTTAAAAAAATTGTAAAATTTTCAGCAAAACAATCAAATTTTTAGCCAAATAATTTAACTCAAGAACAAAAAAATGTATTTTTAAACAAAGAGTTGTATTTACTACCAAATATTTGAATTTGGGAGTAACAGTGATAAAAAGAGTTTAATTTTAAAACTACTTGAATTTTGTAATCCGCAAAGATGCCTTTTCAACCAAATAATACAGTTTACAAAGAAAAAAATTAAACTTTCATCAATAACATTTAAAATTTCAACTTTATGACTTAATTTTCAAGCCAAAAGTGAAAAATTTCCAAGAACATAGTTAAATTAAAAAAATTAAATATTAACTAGAAAAATCTACTTTTTTACCAAAAGATAAATTTTCATAGCCGAAAGAATGAATATTCTATAAAAAAGACGAACTTTTAACATAACAGTTAAATTTTTGAACAAGAAAAATACTTTCTAACAAAATAATTTACATTTCAAGAAAATTTTGGAATGTTTAATTAACAGAAAGAAATTCTAAATGAAAAATACATGCAGAGGTATATTATTAAAGAAATAATAAACCCGAAACCAAAAGAATTAATTTGCAATCTAAAAGAGCAATTTTTCTGTCTAAAAAGATATAATTTTCACAAAACAGTTGCATTTCAGATGAAAAACATGACTTTTGAACAAAATAGTGACACTTAAGAAAAAGAAATTTTCCAAAAAATGGTAAATTTTTTGAACAAAAAATTTTAAACTTTAATCAAGAACAGTTGCATATAAAATCAAATAATTGAACCTTTAAGGCAAAAGATACATTTTGTTTATTTTCAAAAAGATAGTTGAATTTTAACAAAAGTGTTAATATACAACCAAAAAATATTACTTTCCTACCAAATGGACGAATTTTCTGTATAAAAACATGAATTTTTAATAAAACAGTCAAATTTTTTACCAAAAATATGACTTTAAAAAAAGAATTGATTCATAACTAAAACAGATGATTTTGAATAAAATAGTTTGCATTTTTTAACGAAATAGTGAAAATTAAAGGAAGAGATGAGTTCTGAATAAAAAATATAATAGAAAACTCCTAAACGAAAAGTTTCTTGAAAAGAAGCGAAAAAGAGGAATTTAAAAAAAAGGCACAAAGAGGAAAAAGGAGAAAGTCCCTATCTTTAGAGAAATTTTCCTGATAATGATATGTCAAAGATAAAGAATAAAAGAAAAGACAATTTTTTTAAATTACGCATGAACTTATGAAATTTAACTCAAAGCTAAGCTTATTCGTGCCAAAATACTAAAATAAAAAAGTCACTATGTCAAGGACAAGTTCTGGCCTAGTTTGCGAAAAAAATTTAACTAATTGTGGTCGCAGTTTGGCCTTTTGCCGGAAGCGTCCGATATATTTTTTTCAACAAGAAACCTCAAATTTTTTTAAAATAAACATTATCTATGGAAGGATCCAGAAAATTTTTCGGAGAAGGCTATTGTGAATTTTATTCAACGTTTTCTTTAGAAATATAAAAATATAGAAAATAGAATAATAATAAAAATAAAATAATAATGATAATAACCAAATAGTAATAAAAATAAAATTAATATAAATGTATAGAAATATAGTAAAATTCATCTTATTAGGCTGAAAATTCAATAGATATTTACATTTTTGGGTTGCAATTGGTAAAACACTCAAATGCTTTTAAAAATATTTGATTTTTTATATAAAAACTTATTGTTTTTAAATAGAAATATATTTTTCCATGTTTGGTTAAAGATAAATTTTTTTTATGCTCTAAATTAGTAAATTAGTAAATTAGTAGTCAGTTAAAAGTTCGTTTATTTCTTTTTGTTAGAAAATAAATATTATTGGTAGAAAATTCAATTACTTACCAAAAAATGTATACAAATTATTATAAGTTCTTTTTTTTTTCTTAAAAGACGAAATACCATTTTTTTGGTAAAATTACATTTAGTTGAAATATTATATGTTTTGGATTAGGTATCAATCATTTTGCTGAAAATTTGCATTTTAGGTTCAAACTTTATTATGTTTATTTAAAATTAAAATCTATGTTTGTTGAAATATCAACTGTTATATTTATTAACAGCTCTTTATGTCAGGCTTAAAATTCAAGATATTTGCTGAAAGTTGAACTAGTTTGAAAAAAAAATCTATTTTTTTGTTGAAGAATCAAAATTGTAGTAGAAAATTAATCTCTTTCGTCAAAAATTTAACTGCTTTCTCGAAGTTTCTATATTTGAAATTAAAAGTTGATTTTTTAAACTAAAAATTTAACAGATTCGTTCAAAATAAACATTTTGATTGAACTTTATTATTAACAGGTTAAAAATTTCAAGTGTTTCGCATAAGAAATTTGTCTTTTGTTCTTAAAAATTCAAGAATTAGGTAGAAACTTTAACTATGCAGTAGAAACTTAAACATTTTTGAACAAGATTGTTTTTGTTTATTTGACATTATTTTCTCCAAGTAGAAATTTAACTATTCCCATTTTGATTAATAATTGTTATTCAGTTTAGAAATTCGACTATACGGTTTGAAATTTGTTTAGTTCATTGCAATTCGTCATTTTTGTATGCAAAATAATCTTTTGGGTTAAAAATTTACGTATTTTTGCCTTAAAAATTCAAGAATTAGGTTGTTTGGACAGAAAATAATATCCTTGATTACAATTTAAAATTTTTATTTGAAAATGTACGTATTTTTTCAGTGTTTTTTTGTTGTAACAAAAACTTAAAATATGAATACTTGACTGAAAATGAAATTTTTTTCAGGTTGAGAATCCAACAGTTTTTTGTATAAAGTTCGTATTTTTATTAAAAATTGAATAATTTAGTAGAAAGGTAACTATTCAGTAGACGATTCGTATTTCTTTCATACTAAAAGCTAATTTTTTCAATAAAAATTTAACTTTTCCATTTTTGCGTAAAAGTTAATCTGTTTAGATTAAAAAATAAATTATTTTGTTGAGAAATTATGTGATTGAATACAAATTCTTCATTCAGTTAAAAAATAATTTTCTTGGCTAAAAATTTAAGTACTTGGAAAGAAAGTTAAGTATTTTGTTAAAAATTGGACTCTTTGAAAAAGAAAATAGTCTTGGCTAAAATTTAAACTATTTGATTGAAATTTTTTTTCAGAATTGGTCCTTTCCAGTAGAAAATTCATCTCTTGCATTAAAAATTCATCTTCTTCGTTGAAAATTTAATGATTTAATTTAAAATTCAATTGTTTTGTAGAAATCTTGTCTTTTCAGCTTATAAATTCCACTTTTGGTTCAAACTTGATGTATTTTGTGGAAAATTCATTTTTTATAGCAGAAAATTATTCTTATTTGTTAAAGATGTCCTCCTGGATTCGTCCTTGGCTTTGACGCTTGGAATTTTAAATAAAAATTAAGAAATACTGCAGAATGCAGATGCATGAAGGTTTGTTGCCTCAAATCGGACCTAAACTAATAAAACCGCAAATAGAATCTCGTTTTCCGTCGGATCGTAAAAGCTACGCATGAATACGTTAGGGCATCCCGTTAAATTTATAGCGCAACCGAGCAGAAGGTGATTTCTAATAATAAAATTATTTCATTGCAAACAACGAATGCTTCTTGCTTTGGTTTTTTTTAACTTTTCGTCATTTTGGAAAGTGGTGAATAAATGTAGTAATCCCTTGGAATACTGCATTATTCCAACTAGTGATCCAGTTTTTGATAAAGTTCTAACCAGAGTAATCCACTTGTAATCCGAGGTAATCCATTTCTGACAAAGAATTACCTACTTGTAATCCAGAGTCATTCAGAGTATTCCAAAGCAAACGAAATTAATCAAAAGTAACTCAGAGTAATCCAGAGTAATCTGCTTGTAAGACAGAGTAATACAGTTCTAACCTGGAGTAATATACTTGTAATCCGGCGTAATTGAGATCCGGCATAGAATTACCTTATTGAAATCCAGAGTAATCAAAAGTAACTCAGAGTAATCCAGAGTAATATGCTTGTAAGACAGAATAATACAGTTCTAACCTGGAGTAATATACTTGTTATCCGGCGTAATTCAGATCCGGCATATAATTACCTTATTGTAATCCAGAGGAATCAAAAGTAACTCAGAGTAATCGACAGTAATCTGTTTGTAAGGCAGAGTAATACAGTTCTAACCTGCAGTAATATACGTGTAATCCGGCGTAATTCAGGTCCAGCATAGAATTAGCTACTGTAATCCAATGTAATTAAAAGTAACTCAGAGTAATCCAGAGTAATCTGCTTGTAAGACAGAGTAATACAGTTCTAATCTGGAGTAATATACTTGTAATCCGGCGTAATTGAGATCCGGCATAGAATTACCTTATTGTAATCCAGAGTAATCAAAAGTAACTCAGAGTAATCCAGAGTAATCAAAAGTAACTCAGAGTAATCCAGAGTAATGAAAAGTAACTTAGAGAAATCCAGAGTAATATGCTTGTAAGACAGAATAATACAGTTCTAACCTGGAGTAATATACTTGTTATCCGGCGTAATTCAGATCCGGCATATAATTACCTTATTGTAATCCAGAGTAATCAAAAGTAACTCAGAGTAATCCACAGTAACCTGTTTGTAGGGAGAGTAATACAGTTCTAACCTGGAGTAATATACTTGTAATCCTCCGTAATTCAGGTCCGGCGTAGAATTATCTGATTGTAATCCAGATTAATCCAGAGTAATTCAGAGTAATCAAAAGCAATCGAGAGTAATTCAGAGTGATCCACAGTATTTCATTTATAATCAAGGATTATTTTCTTGTAATCCACGTAATTTCAAATAATTCAGGTTTTCAAACGAATTTATTTGAAATCGAGAAACATTTTCTTTTTTAGTTTTTTATGTTTTTGGTGAAAAGTTCAATTATTCAGTGTAAAACTGAATTATTCTGTTGAAAAAAATTATTTATCCAGAAGTAGTTAGATTTATAATTCAACTTTTTGTTTGCAAATTTGTCTTTTCGGTTGAAAATTAATCGCAACTTTTATTTTAAAGTTCATCTCTTTGGTTAAAATTCGATTTTCTTTGCAACAAAATAATTTTTTTAAGTGTTAATTTCACTGTTCCACTTTTTGTTGAAAGTCGAAACTTTTAGTTAAAGCTTTCTCTATTTGGTTGAAATTCCTCCTTCTTAACATTATAATCCAAGTATTTCGTTAACTTAGTTTTGCTTGGCTGAAAAATATTTTTTGCTAAAAAATTCCACTCTTTTGTTACAAATTTTTTTTTTATATAAAAATTCATGTTTCATGTTATGCATAACATATTTTTTTAGTTTACAATGTAAATGTTGAATTAAAAGTTAATTTTATTCGGTCGAGGATTTTACTATATTGTTGAAAATTCGTCTGCTTTGATTAAATTCAAACTTTTTTGATTACAATTTGTTATCCTTTGCGTTAAAATACCAACGATTTAACCTTTCTTTGTGAATTTATCTTTTTCATTACAAAATTATTCTTTTTGATTGAGAATTTATTTTTTAATTTGAAAATTCATTTTTGCAACCGAAAATTCAACTTCCATTTTTAGTTGAAAATTCAACCATTAAATGTTTAATTGAGAATATATATTTGTTTGTTGAAAATTCGACTGCATGGTTAACATTTGAACTAATCTGTTGGGTATTTATTTAAATAGTTCAAAATACAACTATTTCATTAAAAGCTATTTTTTTTGTTTAAATGAATTTTTTCAAATAAAAAATTTTATATTTTATTTCTCAATCTTTATTAGTTCAAAATTCCAATTGAGTAGTCTTGTGTTGACAAAATTTCAAATTGAAAAAAGCAATTCGTTTTTAATAATTGTTTCGAAAAAATTACATACACCAAACCTTGGACTGGTTTCGGGGGCATAGAAACCGCCGCCTGACTCGTTTCCAATTGAAATATATATCTATATATATAATGTCGCAACCGCTCTCGAACTACTCCCCTGAGAAACTGCGTGTGCCAGCAGTTCTAGGAAGTCCGAAACCGGGGTGACTGAAAGCGAGAATTAAGTGTAATTACAACAAAATATTGTGAAGGAAAGAACTTTGAATTGTAAACTCGTTGCTAGTGAAGTGTAAAGACCAGAAAGATTATTTTAAAGTATAAATAAAGTTATGAAAATAATATTCTTATCTCGTTGTTATAAAATATTCAAGCAGTGATAAAGTACACACTATCGAAATTGATTATCTGCGTCGGGAAAGCAGAGAATTTTGATTAGAAATTCATGTGAATGTTAGCGTTGTGGAACGAAGTTCTGCTAAATGAAGGATTCTTGAAGAGCTTATGTGTACTTCAGTTAGAGAACAGCGAGATAACATCTAGCTGAAGTGGGTTACCTCTGTATACAGAGTCACTCTGGATTATCCAAAATTACACCGGATTAAATAGGATTAATCTGGATTAGATAAAATTATAGTAGATGACGCTGAAAAAACTACACATAAGTTTTCAACCAAAAAGATTACTTTTTAACAAAATTCTTGATTTTTCAGCCTCATTGATTAAATTTTAAATAAATTGTAAAATTTCTAAAAGGAAGATCCTTTGCTACCAAAAAAGATAAATTATAACAGAAAATTAAACTTGAATGAAGTAGTTTACTTTTGGACAAAAAAGAACAATTTTCCACTAATAATGGAACAGTAGAATTTTTAGTAAACAAAAATTAAAAAACAAAAAGCAATTTTTAACAAAATAGTTTATTTCTCAACCAAAGAAATAATTCTATGACTAAATATATAATTCATCAACTGGAATAGTTTGATTTTCAATTCAAAAATAATTTTTCAATCAAGAAGCAAACTTTTTTTCAACTATTTATTTAAATTTTCAAAGAAAGATATGAATTTTCAACTATATTTATGAACCTTCCTCTGAAACGTTTTAATTTTTATGTAAAAAATAAATTTGTAACCAAAAACAAAAATTATTCAACTAAATAGTTAAATTTTTGACTAAAGGGATGAATATTTGACCAAAAAGATGGCTTTTTGACAAAATTGTTGTCTTTTTTATCAAATTTAGAACTTGCAAATACATAGTGAGTTTGTACATTAGAAGATTCTCTTTCCATACCGAAAAAGAAGAACTTTCGACAAAGCTGATTAAATTTCGACAAAGTAGTTGCAAACAAAAACCCATTTTTGAAAAAATCGTTTATTTTTCAAACGAAGAAATTCATTTTCAACTGAAGTTATAAATCTTCAACTGGAATGATTTAATTTTTAATTCAAAAATAAATTTCTAACCAAAAAGCCAACATTTTTCAACTAAATATTTAATTTTTCAAAGACATATATGAATTTTCAACTTTCTTTAGAAATTTGAATCCGGAAAAGTTTAATTGTCATTTTAAATTAAATTCTTAACTGAAACAACTAAACAAGTTTACAACTAAATTGTCAAATTTTTTATCAATAAGGATAAATATTCAAAGGAAAAGATAACTTTTGGACAGAATTGTTGAATTTTCAACCAAATTGATATATTTGCAAATAAATTCCGAACATCCAAAGAAGATTTCTGTTCTATCCGAAAAGACGAATTTTCAACAAAATAGATTGAATTTAAACGAAGTAGAAGTATTTTCAACAAAAAGAGAACAATTTTATATCAAAAATCGAATAGTTGAATTTTAAGGTGAAAATAAAGAATAGCAAACAAAAGCGAATTTCCAACAAAATATTTTGATTTTAAAGAAAAGAAATGAATTTTCTACTAAAATTATGAATCTTTCACTGGAATAGTTTAATTTTCAGTTCAAAAATAAATTTTTGACCAAGAACCAAATATTTTTCAACTAAATACTCAAATTTTTCACGACAGATATGAATTTTAACTGTATTTATAAATCTTCAGCTGGAAAAGTTTTATATTCAGTTAAAAAAAGAAATTTTTAGCCAAAAAATAACAATTTTCCAACTTAATACTTAAATTTCCCATCAAAGAGATAAATATTTAACTGAAAAGATAAATTTTGGACAAAATTGTTGAATTTTCTACCAAATTGAAAAACTTGTACATAAATAGTAAAATAGTAAATTTTCAAACCAAAGAAATGAATTTTTAACTACAATTATAAACCTTTAACTAGAGTAGTTAAATTTTCAGTTCAAAAATCAATTTTCAATAAAAAAATTTAACTAAATAGTTAAATTTCTCAAATAGTAAATTAATTTTAAACCTAAAGAGATTAATTCTTTAGAAAATGTAACAGTTGATATTTCACCCAAATTAGCTTTTACATTTTAATTGAAACAATTTAAAAAAATTAAATTTTTTAAGAGACCACTTATAATAAAAAATGAAGTAGTTTCATTTCCTACAAAGAAATTTATTTTCAACCAAAAATTTTCTACGAATATGTTTTCAACGAAAAATATGAATTTTTACCTGGATTTATTAATCTTGTTTTAAAACAGTTTAATTATCTGCTAAAAAAAAATTTTACTAAAAAAACAACAATTTTTCACTAAACATTTAAATTTAAAAAAGAATACTTAAAAAAGTAATTAATGATTTAACCAAGGAAATTAATTTTGAACTGCGATGATATATCTTCAATTGGAATAGTGTAATTTTCAGTTCAAAAATCAATTTGTAATAAAAAAGAAAAAAGTTTTTAGATAAAAAGTTACATTTTCAACATCAGGTATAAATTTTCGAATGAAATAATTATGTTTTAACTGAAATAGCTTATTTTCAGTTAAAAAATAAATTTTAATTCAAAAAACAACAAGTGTCTAACTAAATAGTTAAATTTTCAACCAGAGAGATTTTTTAATCTTCATTCTTAATCAGTTATTAAATTTTAATTAATTTTCTTTATACAAAAAGATTGATTTTTAATAAAATTTAAGAATTTGTTAAACATTGAGTTAATTTTAAAACAAAAGAGATTAATTCTCGAAGGAAAATGTAATTGTTGACATTTGAACTAAAACAGCTTTGTAATTTTGATAAAAGCAAGTTTAAAAAATGATTTTTAAGCCGAAATGATGAATTTTATGCAAGCAAATATATTAATTATTTACAAAAAGACAAATTTTCAACAAACTATTTAAATTTTCAACTTAACATTTGACTTTAAAATAAAAAATATGAAGTTACAATAAAAAGATTAAGTAGTACAATTTCCGTCGAAGGAATTGATTTTTAACTCAAAAGAAACTAATTTTAATTAAATTAGTTTGATTTTTCACACAAATATTTCAAATTTTCAACCAAAAATATGAATTTTTAAACCAGAAAATTAAATTCAAGTTTTTATTTTAAAAATATTTTACTTTACTAAATATAAGAGAAGTTTTTAACAAAATAGTTGAAGAGATAATAAGATATTTGAATCTTAAAGTAAGATTATAAATGTGCAAATAAATAGTTAAATTTTCAATTAAAAAAGATAAATATACAGTCAAAAATAAAATAGATCAATTTTCAGGTAAAAAATTAATTTACAAACAAAAATATAATATTTCAAGCAAGAATATTAATTTTCTACTAAAAAAGATCAGTTGATGAATTTCCTTCCTATTATTTGAATTATTTTGTGTCTGCGTCTTGCAAAAGATTTTTTTTTTTAAACGAAAATTGACATGTTTTTTAAAAACGACACTTTTGACACTTTCTTCCGCCTCGCGTAATTTTTCAGCAGTAGAAAATTTTTTTTACATATATTCCCAGAGTCTAAAATCACCAAAATAGAGAGAGTAGTTGAGAAATAATGCCATGCGCAATATAACTCTTCTAATTATTTATTTTTTATTATTAAATGTAAGATTAATTTTCGAAATGATTCAAAACGTATAAAGCCGAGCCTATTTGGCCCATTTAAATTTTTATTTTGTTTTAATGCTATAATTTAATTAGTTTTCAATTTACAATGTAACTGAGGACCGGGTTTTAGAGCCCTAGTTAAAATAGAATTAATAAAATTGCATTATTTAAAAACTATCAGTAAATGAATGCGTGTTAAGCAAGCACAAACATACCTGCATTTTTATTTTATAATCTTAAAAACATAAACAATTCAAAATCTCATAACCACAAATGTTTTCAATACTAAGATTTAACAATTTTAACGAAAGATTATAATAATCTTCGTTTTCTGGAATTTTCTTTTTGAAGATTATTGACTGGTGGGAAATTAAAAAAAAAATCGTCTTTTCTCGTTAAGCAACCATGTCTAAGGTCATGATAGTTAAAAAACTTCACTTTCAAATCTGCTACATGTCAGATGCCACGTGAACTATTATTGCAGATTATTATATTCGGCGGCTGTATATTTTAAAAATTGTGTATATTTGTAACAAAATTAGAGATATTGTTTAGGGTATATAAGCGGAGGTCTGCCTGGCCTATTTCAGTCTTTATTTTGTTTAAATAATACAATTTTATGAAATATATTTTAGCGAGGGTTCTAAAGCCCTGCCCTCAGTTACATCTTCAATTGAAAAATAATAAAATTGCAGTACTGAAACAAACGAAAAACTTCAATCAGACGCCTTATATATTCGAAACAACTTCCAAAAATTTCACAACATTTACCTTTTTTTTACGATTTATTAAATTTTAGGGCCATCGAATGTGATAGCATGCAATAATTGATCACGTAGCAGTCTTCCACATACCGCAGATTTAAAGGTTAAGTTTTTAAACTTTAATGACTTGAAAAAATTTTTCGTTACTCAGAAAAAGATTTTTTTTAATTATACACAAATAGAAAATTTAAGAAAATTAAATTTTCGAGAAAAAAATTATTGTATTTATTAGATATGAATTTTAGGCTCATAGTATTTAAAAGGTGTTATAAGAATCAATTTCAATACTAATTAATTTTTCTTACATTATTCAAAACACAATACGTACAGAAATACAATACATCAATTTTCAATTTATTGAAAAAAAAATCAATAGCAAAAATCCGTTTTTTAATTTTTGTTCGCTCAAATAATTCGTTGGCCAAAAAAGGCAGCTGGTGTGCATATTTTGGAAAATATTGAAATTTCCAAACAATTTCGAGAGATAAATTGTTCCATTTTAACAGAAGAGGTAAACGACTAGTAATACAAGTTAGAAGCGATAATTCATATAATCCTGGCAGTTTCAGTTTCTCGACCTATAAACCCACGCATATTCTACAATATCTGCAACATCGCTTGAAGTTTGGATGAGGCCACAAATTCGGCAACTATTGGTTCGTAAATAACCCAACTCTATGTCAGGCTCTCTGAAGTAATTTCTCAATTAGCGATCACTATTTATGTAAATTTATAAATAATAGTTTTATATTGAAAAATAGTGGGGGTATGTAAAAAAAGTCTTTATAATGTTAATTTGGTAATTAATTTTAAAAACAATTAGAAATATAATAGCTAATGTATATTATTATCTAAACATTTACAATAAGAAATCTCAAAAAACCATCCCTAACCGATCCCATTAACCCCATATCAGTTGGATTAAATGAAGAAATCCAACTCCGTAGTATAAAAAGAAAATTTCAAAAAATTATACATAGCGAATTTAGAGAACTGCATCTCAAATGGGTTTAACTGAAAAAGTAAAAAAAAAAAATTAATTGTAAAGAAGCATACCATACACCTCTTTAAGACTAGTAAATATCCTTATCTAGCTGTATAAAAATTTAAAAAATAAATCGAAAATTCCTCTTCCAAAAGTCAGTTCAAGTTTTAGTTTTCAAGTTATAAGATATTTAAGCTGGACCAATCAGGAGCGCGGTATAAACAGACGTGTGTGCATGAGCGGTAGTTCAACGTAATGTAATGCAGTTTAGTGACCTCTGTTTCCCCGCCGCTATCCCTACTTCGGCGCTCTCTACTTCAACACTGTGTGTGACTTCTGGTCAATACGCACGTCAGTTTATACCGCGCACCTGATTGGTCCAGCTTAAATATTTTATAACTCAAAACGTAAAACTTTAACTGATCTTTGGAAAAGGAGTTTTCGATTTTTTTGTATTTGTATACAACTATATAATTCTGGACACCTGACCCTTCATATTTCATACATAATTATTGTGATTATCAGCCGCAAAAAATCACCCGTTCAACTGAAAACGCTAACAAATTTCAAATAATAATAACACAGTGCCACACCAAAAAATTTTGCAATCCGAGCTAAACCAACAAATTTATATGTTTTTAAGGTCGCTGATTCTGAATCCAAGGTCAGTTTGATCCCATTAGGTCAGATCCAAGGTCAATTGAAGGTCATAATGGAGAAAACATCTACTCTCAGACGTTTTTGGGATCGCTGAATCCGAAAGCAGGGTCATTTTTACCCCAAGCCATGGAATTGGAGAAAGTCTTTACTCTCATACGTTTCATATCGCTGAGTCCGATTCCGGGGATACCGTCATGTGAGAATAAAGGTTAGATGAAGGTCAAAATAAATAATACTAATGAATCTAAAAAAAGCAATGGATTAGAGAAAATATATCCTCTTAGATGTTTCTGGGGTCGCTGATACTGAGTCCGGGGTCAGAGTGACCCTATCAGGTCAGAATCAAGGTCAAGTCAAGGTAAAAAAACATTGAATCGGCAGGAAACACTACTTTCAAATGTTTTAGGGGTCGCTGAATCCGAATTTAAGGTCATTTTCACCCAATGAGAAAACCTCTACTCTTGGATGTTTTCGGGGTCGCTAAAACCGAATTCAGGGTTAATTCGACCCCATGAGTTTGATTTAATAAGTACGTATTTTATTTTTGTGGGAAGTGAGGTATTAGGAATTGTTTAAAAAAATATTTTTTACAATTTTGAAGATTCCAAGCAAATATCAAAGATCTGTGATCTGGTTTAAAAATATTGTGTTACCAAGTTTCCGGTAATTCTAATACTTTCTCAATCATATATGATGAGAATGTAATAAATTTTTACTTTATTAGGCATTTTTTTGGGTATATAACTTTTCTATCAACTTTTTTTCGTACGCTTTGTCGTTTTTCCACAAATTTGTCATTTTCATTTTGAATATCATTTTTAGGATTAAAACCAAAACTACGTGTTCTATCAAAAAGTAATTTATGACAAATTTGTAGTTCTTTTTGGCGTAAGCAATTTTTGTTGAATCTTTTTTTTCGTAACTTGTATCGTTTTTCCACAAATTTTTTATTTATTTTTTATATTCAACATTCTTTTTCACTAATAAAACAAAAAGTACGCATCCTATCAATAAATGATTATAAAGAGTTTGTAGATCTTTTTTAGGATCACAATTTTTTTTATTTCATCTCTTTTGGTATCCTACATAGTTCGACCACAAAATGAAATTTTTGATTTTTTTTTTAATTTCAAAATTTAAATTTTCGATTTTCCGAAAATATCCAAACAATTTTTTATTATGATCTTATAGGGCTTTTAAAAACCAATGTTTTTATTTTTTTGACTTTTTACATAGTGCGTTGTTTGGCTTAAAATTTCTATTTTCTACCAAATAAAAAAGTTCTTGAAAATGCTATAACTCTGAGAATTTTTTATTGAAAAATGTCGTTAGAATAAATTGTTTTGTATTTTTCAATACTGCAGATAACCGTGCATAGAATTTTCTAATTCAGAAAAAAGTGGTCTCCAAAATTTTCAAAATGCGCTCACTTTTTGTATTTTTATCCAAAATATCTGGTTAACGAACTCGTCCTTTCTTTTATGATGTCAAAAAAGTTTGCCAAAGAACAATTTAGTCTGTTTATTTCTTCGAGAGTTATATTGTTCATGGACGGATAGACAGACATACAGAAAGACGCCGCGTCGTCATAAAAACTTAAATTTCGGATTTAGGGGGTCTGGAAACGTGGAGATCCGTTGAAAAACTGTGATGTGAAATTTCGGACAATTTTAATACTTTCTCATTCATAAATGACGAGAATGTAAAAAGTTAATTTCTCTTCTTTGAAAACTTAAAAAGAAAATGATGACGTATTCAGTTTTGTATACAGAATAGCGACTAAAAATGCGAGGATTAAAAGTTCCGAAGGTACATTTCAATAATTTCATCAAATGTTTGTTTTCATTATAAGTCAATAACTGAGGGGATATAGATACATAAAATGCGACGACGCGCATGATGCCACGACAGGGTTGGCTAAGAGCCACACGTAAAAGAGTAGGGCCACTGTCCTCTAGCCTTTATCATCTTCACTTTTTAGACGAAACATGCAAATGCATTTGGCATACTAATTTCCATACAAAAATCTGAGCCCATTCCCATATAATTCAATGTGATACTTTTTAATAAATAAATTAATAAATTCTAAACATTCCAAAATTGTTATCATTTTTTTAGAAAATATTTATTATAAGCAGTTGATTTCCATATCTATTTTTACAATAATCATTTTTTCGCGACTCAGGGCTACAATTTGAAAAAATTGAGATAAGTCTACTTAAACCGGAGATATTTCAGTTTGAAGTTTGCTCGGGTCTGCTGGACCCGTTCTAGGCGCAATGGAAAATTTCAAGGTTCTAGCGCTTGAGGGTTAAAATCCTAAAGAATTCTATGTATTTTTGTCAAGTTTTTGAAATTCTTCACATAAATTCAAATCTGTTTATATTTCTTTAAATTCCTAGTATAATTTGAAGACACGCAATATGCTAGGACATGCTTTTTCGAGCAATTCCAAATTTACATGCGAATCTTACACCAATAACCAATACTTTGGGCCTAATTCTATAAAATTAAATTCAATATTTTGCATGATATATCAATAGATTTAAAATTAAATTTATGTGAAAAAGGATCTTCTCATTTCGCTGAACACAAACAATTCCTAATCTTTTGAATATGCATGAAACGCTTACAAGCTTTGAATAATCCTTTAAATAATTAATAAAATCCTTCGTTGACTATGAACAAATACAAATGGAGATTTTAATCTTGCCCGAAGACATTAAGTCCATTCTCACGCAATTTAATTCAATAATCGTATGAAAAATAAATAAATTAAAAATTCAAGAAAATTCCCAATCTTTCATATTTTCCTGAACCATTAAGTTTTATTATTTCTTAACATAATTTAAATCCTTGAAAATTTTTTGAAATCCTTTAAATCTCTGCCAACAAGACAAGGTTGGCTATGAGCAGAACCAAATTCAAAAGTCTTAAGCTCATTCCATTAGAGATAGATTCAAAATTTTTACATAGAATGATTAAATAAATGAGAAAAAACAATCTCAATCTTTTAACTTTCTGTAAACTGTTAAAGAGTTTTAAGCATTTTTGAAATTAATAAAAATGCTTTGAAATTCTATGATTCTTTTTGCTACTTTGTGAACTACTTTATATCCCTTCACTTAATAAATTTTTGCAACAATTTTTAGCGCGAAATTCAAATTTTGGCAGAAATTCAAATATTTTTTATCGAATTTTCTCGAAAACAAAAATATACACATTAGCGCAATTGTTCACTCAGTTTTCATACTTATCAAGTACTTTCATGAATTTATTGAGATTCTTTAAAGTTGTAAAACATAGTAGAAAAAATTGAAAAACGTACTTTCATACGAATATTGGACTTCGAAGACCTTCCATGATTATTAAAAAAATTATACAAAGTGAATTTTTACCATTTGCAATGGAAGTAGTCTCTAGAATGTTCCGGAAACTTCTATAATTATTTTATAATTTTTGTTTTATTTCCGTTAATCCTTAGGCTTCTGTGAGCGCAAACCCACGTACCTTCACTGTTTCGAAATCCACACCTTCTTCATTGATGTGGGCCATTCTCAGGCTCTTGTCTATGTGAATAAATGAATCAGAAAGCATGTTAAGAAACACCGTTTTTATGATGAATTTGACATAATACTTAATCGGTAAACACTCTTTACAATACAACAAGTTAACGAAAGCTGCTTCTTTTTTTATTTTTTCAAAAAGCGACCTGTGAAATGGAAAATTAACTTGACTTTTTTTCAACCTTAATTTCCAGTTTGCTATCCTAATGTTTTGAATTTTTTAAAATAATTTCAACTGATGAGATAATCCAACTATTTTTTATTGAAAGTTTGTTATTCTTTGTTAAAAAGGCTACTACAAAATTTTAAATTAATAATTACTTTTTTCCTGTTAGAAGTTTTGTGATACGGTTCAAAATTAAATTATTTTGTTTAATTTAATAATTTCATTAGAAAGACACCTTTTTCGTTAAAAATGTAATTATTTCCTTAACAATTCGTCTTTTAAGCTTAAAAAATTGATTTATTTTATTACCATTTTTGTTTTGTTCTTTACTCTCAACATTTTTTTTGTCAAGAAAATATTCGTATTTATCGTTTGATATTTTAAACCCAAGCCATCAATAATAAAAGTTTCTAAAATAGAATTTTCAAGAAAGAATTTTATAGTAGAATTTTCAAGACAAAATAATAAACTGTCGACCAACAATATTTAAATTTTTTCCTCAATTTGTACTACTTTAATACTTTTAAACTTTTAGTATAGCAATCTGAAAATTGTGGTTGAAAAGTCAAGTTGATTCTGTTTTAAACAGCTAGATTAAAAAAAAATGGAAAAAGGAAGCAATTGTTAACTTTTTGTAAAGTTTGATGACCTCTTGAGCAAGATTTAAGGAATAATTTGCACCCAATACATTGTTGCCCCCCCCCCCTTCAGATCCTCTTTTATTGTGTCATGTACGTTTTTTAGGAAATTCAAAATAGCATTTGTAAGAGAAATTCATGCTAAAAACGGCATTATCAAAAATATTGTCTAAAGTAATTATTCAGATGGACAACTGCCTAAAAATTATCACAATAAGGAAAAAGGTGTGGATCTCGGGAGAGTAAAGGTGCGTGGGTTAGAGTTCGCAGGTGATAAGATTTTTATCGCAGATCCACTCGAATATTTGCAAAGAATGTTGAGAAAATTAAATGCAAGTATGAGGAGCATGAAAATCAAAATTAGTGTAAATAAAACTAAAAGTATGGTCTTTGAAGGAAAATTATAAATCGTTTATTACTCAAGCAATTGGCTAGCTCGAGTGGTCTTATAAACTGCAAAATTAATAGTGATTAGAACAATTTTGTTTAGAAAAATATTTTGGCTGTTCAGAAGTTTCGCAAATGTTTTAGAAGACCATTTTTGTTGCAAATGATGAAAAAGACACTTTTATTATTTTTTGAATCGTCATGAAAGATCTTCGAAGTCCAAAAATCGTATGAAAGTATATTTTTCAATTTTTCTCTACGATTTTCTAGACTATAAATAATCGTAAAAAATTAATAATAAATACTTGACATTTAGGCAAACTAAATGAAATTTTTCGCTTATGTATGCATTTTTCGCTTCGAAAAAATTTGACTTAAAAAATTTGAATGTTTTAAAGAATTTGAATTTCGCCCCAAAAATGTTTGAAAAAATATATGATTTATGTTTTTAAACGATCTTTAATTTGCCTCTAGTTTGATTGAAACCCGTAAATAAAATTCGAGATATACGCAAAAAAACTAGAAAACCATTAAAGTGATCTTGAAATTACATTTTCTTAATATACACATAGGACAGTCTGATTGGATTAAGATCAAAGGCACTTTTCCCATACTTATCTGGCTAGGCCTTTCACAAAATTCGCAATCTTTTAAATTTTCAGAGAACGTTTAAAAGCTTTGAAAATTCCTTAAAATAATTAGGCTTCCCTTAAAATAATTAAAATGTCTCTCAATTTAAAAAAATCCCTTCAATCTTTTAAAATCCTTTGTAATACTTTGAATCCATACCACACTTTTGGAATCCTTTTGCATCCGTAGTAAAATTCGACGGAACTCAGAATGTTAGGACAGGCTTGGTTATAACTAAATTTTAATTTACAAAAATTTGAGCCCAGTCCGAATAAATGCAATTGAAATTGTATCCAATAAATAAATTCAACATACAAACAATTCTGAATCTTTCCAATTTTTTTTTCAAAAAAATTTGAAAGTTTTTGAATATTCCTCAAAATAATTTCAATTCTTGTAAATTTTATGAAATCTCTTAAAAGCTTTCGAAATCCTATGTAATCCCTTAAAGCTCTTTCAATCGTTTGGGATTCATTTCTATTTTTAGTAAACTTTGAAGGCCCTCAGGATGTCAGGACAGGGTTGGCTATAAGAAAATCAAAATTGATGAGGTTCAGAAAATGTAACCGAGCGAGGGCCCGAGAATTAGGCAGAAGTAGAAATGACGCGCAAAAATCTCGATAAAAGAGAGAACGGATTCTGTTCTATCTTTCGTCGCGTTTTCCGAGCGTTATCCCCACTTCCGCGTATTGCTCAAACGCTCGTTCAGTTCTGCTTTTTAAGCCTTCGTTTTATAGAAGTTTGAGCACATTCCCATAAAATTTAATTAAAAATTTATATAGTAAATAAATAAATTCAAAATAAAAGTAGACACCAATCTTTCAAATCGAAATCATTTTTTATCATTTAAATCCCTTGAAACGGTATGAAATAATTTTATATCTTTAGTAAAATTGTACGGCACTTATGATGCCAGAACAGGGTTGGCTACAAGCAAATCTAAATTGTAAAAAAATTCAGAATCTTTCAAATTTCCATAAAAAATTCTTTAAAAGTTTTTTAATTTCCTTAAAATAATTCGAATCTTTGGAAATTTAAGGAAGCACCTTCCTCAAAAGCTTTTGAAATCCTTTACAATCCTTTGAATCCTTTCAAATCGTTTGCAATCCTTTTAAGTCTCTAGTAAAATTCGACGGAACTTAGGATGCCAGGACAGGGTTGACTACAAACAAATTTAAGTTTCAAAAGTTTGGAAATGTCCTAAAAAAGAATTTAATATAAAATTTCGATAGTTTATAAATAAATTCAAAATACAAACAATTCAGAATCTTTCAAAATTCCATAAAAAAAGTTTAAAAGTATTTAATATTCCTTAAAATAATTAAAATCCTTGGAAATTTAATGAAATTTCTTCACAGCTTTTGAAAGCCTTTGCAATGCTTTAAATCCTTTCAAATCCCTAGTAAAATTCCACAGCACTCAGGATGCTAGGACAGGGTTGGCTATAATAAAACACAAAATGACAAAACTTTACGCACATTCTCATATAATTTAACCAAAAATTAGTATTATAAATAAGTAAATTCAACGCAAAAACAATTAAAAATCTTTTAAAATTCCATAAAAAAAAGTTTCAAAGTTTGTAATATTGCTTATAATAATAAAATCCTTAGAAATTTAATAACATCTATTGAAAGATTTTGAAAGCTTTTGCAACCCTTTAAATCTTTTTAAATCGTTTGCAATGCTTTTTAATCCCTAGTGAAATTCCACGAAACTAACGATGCCAGGACAGGTTTGGCTGTAAAAAAATATAAAATGAAAAAACTGCGCACACATTCTCATATAATATAATTAAAAAGTAGTATGGCGAATAAATTAATTCAATATAGAAACAATCAAAAATCTTTCAAGAGTCTATAAAAAAAAGTTGATAAGTTTCCAATCGTTTTCAATCCTTTTGAATCCGTAGTAAAACCCCAAGGCACTCAGGATGCCAGGACAGGGTTGGCTATAAGAAAACATAAAATGACAAAACTTTGCGCACATTTCCATAGAATTTAATTAAAGTTTAGTATAAGGAATAAACAAATTCAATATGCGAACAATTAATAATCTTTCAGAAGTCTATTTAAAAAGTTTACAATTTTGTAAAATTCCTTAAAATAATAAAATCTTTAGAAATTTAATGACATCTATTGAAAGTTTTTGAAAGCCTTTGCAACCATTTAAATCCTTTCGAATTGTTTGCAATGCTTTTAAATCCCTAGTAAAATTCCAGGACACTCAGGATGCTAGGACAGGGATGACTGTAAGAAAATATAGAATGACAAAACTTTGCGCAGATTCCCTTAGAATTTAATTAAAAACTAGTATGATAAATAAATTAATTCAACATACAAACAATTGAAAATCTTTCAAAATTCTATAAAAAAAAGTTTTTAATATTTCTTACAATAATAAAATCTTTAGAAATATAAGGAAATCTATTAAAAGCTTCTGAAAGCCTTTGCAACTCTTTACATTCTTTTAAATCGTTTGCAATCCTTTCAAATCCCTAGTAAAATTGCAAGGCACTCAGGATGCCAGGGCAGGGTTGGCTATAAGAAAGTATAAAATGACAAACATTTGCGCGCGTACCCATAAAACTTAATTGAAAATTAGTACCCGGAATAAATAAATTCAATGTACAAACAATTAAAAATCTTTCAAAAGTCTATTAGAAAAGTTTACTAGTTTGTAATATTCCCTAAAATAATATAATCCTTAGAAATTCAAAAACATCTATTGAAAGTGTTTGAAAGCCTTTGCAATGCTTTAAATCCTTTCAAATCGTTTGCAATCCTTTTAAATCCCTAGTAAAATTCCACGGCCCTCAGGATGCCAGGAAAGAGTTGGCTGTAAGCAAATCCAAATAGACGAAACTTTGAACACATTACTATAAAATAAAAGTTTAAATTTATACAATAAATAATTATAAAATACAAACAATTCCAAAAATGTTAAACTTACAGAAGAAAACGTTTTAAAGTTTTGAAAATTCCTTAAAATAATTCAAATTCTCAAAAGTTTAATTGAATCCCTTAAAAGCTACTGAAATACTTTGAAATCCTTCAAATCCCTTTAAATTGTTAAAAATCCTTTTAAATCCCTAGTAAAATCCGACGGCATTCAGGACGTTAGGACATGATTGACTATAATCAAATCCAAACTGAGAAAATTTTTGGCACATTCCCATAGCATTTAATGAAAATTTGTATGATAAATAAATAAATTCAAAATAAAAACAATTCAGAACATTTAAAAATTCCTTTTTAAAAAGTTTAAATGTATTCAATATTCCTTAAAATAATTAAAATCCTTGGGGATTTGATAAAATCCCTTAAAAGCTTTTGAAATACTTTAAATCCCTTCAAATCCCTTCAAATTTGTTGGAACCGTTCTAAATCCCTCATAAAATTCGACGGCACTCAGGATGTGAGAATAAGGTTGGCAATGAGCCACAAGAAAAAGACAAAAGCCAGTGTCCTCTATCATCTATCATCTCCATTCTTCAGATGAAAGATACAAATCCAAATTGATGAACCAATGTTCCCCTAGGACTATGAACTTGACACAATCACGAGGGCGATGTTACACTGTCAGGGACATTATATGGTAGTAAACTTGATACCACCCTGTTTTCAGCCCCCTTTGCAATTGTCTTCTCCAGAGCCACGAGGCTTACGCAATGTTTACCTTATTCCCATACAATCGACGTAGATTTTGTTCAATATCTATCTTAAGACCCTTCGATAATTAAATTTAAAAAAATTGTTTCAGAAAATACTTACACAAGTAGATTTCGAAATATTGTTCTTCAGTCATTATTTTAAATAATTGTAATTTATTTTTGGTTCTGCTGAATCGATCAATAACTATTTTACAATTTGAAAAATAATTATTGTTTTCTTAATTTCGAAAATGCTTACTATCGTAATTTTTCTCTTGTATGTTATAAATCCATAAGACTATTAAAATAATAATTACATTGTAATTTCGCGCTAAGCGCACGGCTCGCTTCGCTCGCAAGTCGAAACAAGCCTCGGGCGCGACTGTTGGATCTCGCGCTTCGCGCTCGATGATGTATTTGTCATCGACAACTGCTATTTGGTGATTGTGAATTCTCTTTTGTTAAAGCTCCATCGGCTTTAACGAATACATTTTCATCACGTATCTTATGCTTCGCACTTGATTACATAAGTCTAGGGCTTCTTATTCAGATATTGCAAAATAAAGTACAAATCTTATTTTTGATTATTACTTTAATATTTGTTTCTTATTTTGCATTAAATTTAATTTTAGCCCCCTGAAAAATACACATCATTTAAATAAATTTTTATTAGTACCATTCATAAGATGATTTAGTATTGGAAGAAAAGTTTTTTAATTGTCTTTTTTTTACCATTGAAGAAATGCCCATTCTATTAAAATAAAAATTATTATTTAACATTTTACTGCAACTTGTTTCGTTTTGACATAAATTTAATTTTTGTTTATTCAATTAAGATATAATTTCGGCGAAAAATGTTGTTAAATAAAATGTTATTGTACCTTGCGCCCGTTTTCCTAGAAGTTTATTTTTTTACTTTTAATATATTTTTACAACCAAAGTTTATAACAAATCTGTAGATATTTTTTGGTAAAAAAATGTTTGTTTTATAATTTAGTTCGCCTCTTGTGTCGTTTTACAAAAATTAAATTTTTTATATTTCATATTTTTTTTACGATTAGAACAAAAACTACGTGTCCTGTTGCAAATTTTCATAACAAATTTAAATGAGTATTAACTATTTTTTGGAAGAGCAACTTTTCTCTATTTAATTTGCTCAAAGCTTGTGCCGTTTTTCCAAAACTTAAACTTTTTTATTTTTAACGCAAAATGGAATTTTAAATTATTTTTTGTAAGACCAAAATTTAAATTTTCAACTTTTTGACGACAAAATTAAAAAAAATGTTATTAGATCCCCGTAGGGCTTTTAAAAATCAACGTTTTTCTTCTCTAGACTTTTTAAATATTTTGAGGTGTTTAGATTTAAATAAAATTATGCATCTGCGACCAAAAAATTAATTAAAAAAAAATTATTAATTCTGCAAAACACACAATTTTTTATGAAACAAGAATTTTTAAGAAGAAAGATGAATTTTTGTTTAAATGAGTAAATTGTTTTCTAAAAAAAATTACAATAAAAATGGAATAATTTCTT
>NC_046659.1:131154150-131183177 GCF_010883055.1 Belonocnema kinseyi | reverse complement strand
AATAAGTATAATAGTCAAATAATGCACTTGTTGATTAAGTATAGTTTAAGAATTATCATACGTTATCGATTCATAAAAAAAATCATTGCTAAATAACTGGCTGTTAATTCTGTGAATAATACGGTATTTCATTTATAAATACATATAATAATAAAATTTTATTTAAATAATTATTGCTTACAATAATGAATTCTCTATCGTCATCAAAATGATCTTAAAAATTTAGTATTTTGTTATTTAGAGTTAATTTCATCAAAAAAGTCAAGTTTGCATTTCCAAAAATAACCAAATAGTGTATTTGTTAATTAAGGTAGTTTGAACAATCATCATTAACTTTTATTTGGTGACCAAATATGAAAATTATGCTTTATTTTCAAGCAATATATAATAGATTCCATAGGAAAAACTTGATTTTTTTCACCGAAAATACCTGATGTGAATATTCGTTTATAAAAATTGGTTTTAAAATAACAAATTATTTATTAACTTGTATTAATTCAACTAAAAAACTCTTTTTTCCATAAATTATTTAAATTTATAGTGAATCAAGTGACGATTCACAACCAATCCTCACAAAACCATTTTTATCAAACTTATTTGTTTATAACAAATTCAATAAATTTTGTAACTTTGAATTGCTATTGAACATCTTTTTTGGATAGATCCTCTCAGTTTTCTAGGTATTTTTGATTGAATCAAAGCATTTGTCAAAAGCCGGTATACATCAAAGTCCATTTCTTTTCATTTTTGTTATTAAATAAATAAAAATTTTAAATCAACCATAACAGTCCCATGAGAAATTTTATTAGCTTTCATTAAAAAAAAAGTTAAAATCGGATAATAAGTGTGTTCTGAAAATAAATTTTTCTACGGACGTTTTTTTTTTCTTACTGTGGGGCGGGTCGAACATTTAAACAAACTCATTTTTAAACAAAAATTTTCTGAAAAAAATGTCAATATTGGGCACGTCGACTGAAACCTTTCAAATTTACAATTTTTCTAATTTTTTGTGTATAACATTTTTTTTAGTAAAGTTTGTGGCAGCACAAATTAACAAAAGCGCATATTTTTTCATCTTTTAAAATATTACATTTCGATAAGAAAATTGTTTATAAACTTTTTCACCCTTTTGGTTATTCACATCTGTACACTTTAAAAAACTGAAAATTTGAAATTTGTTTAATTGCCTTGCAATTAAACGAATATAATAATTTCAAGTTTTTTGAACCCACCCTACTGGATACCCTCGCCAAAAATAAACTTTATCTTTAAAACAAAGAGAAGCACACTTAAATATTTTATCTTGTGGTACTTGTTTGTCGCTTTTCTTCCTTCTTTTGTATTCTGGTCACAAAAAAACAATGCTTGTCTGTCGAACAAAGAACAATTTATCACGGACAGGCCTTAGATAGGAGAAACCGTTCTTAACCCCTTTAGATTGAACTCTCCATCCCTTGTAAGTCAATTTATGAACAGAAAAGACCCTCTTAATAGTTCAACAAGCCAAAAACTTCAACCATAAAGTTTATTTTTAAAACTTTTATCAGCGTCATTCTGTAATTCTCCAAAAAATAATCTGATGTATCCCGAAAATCTAAATTCTTGTGTGAAAAATCTTGGGACAGAAAATTTTTGAAGTTGAAAATTCCTTAACAAGAAAGGTGACGAAATTTTTAAATATTTTTTAATTTGAAAATTGCCGTTATTATGAGGGGCTACTGAAAATACTGAAAAGTAAGATTTCTGAATAATTAAATTCCCGAAGTATATAAATAATTTTTTTTTATTAAAAAAAAGTATAAAAATACCAAATTAAAAATTTCCGTATAATAAAATTTCAGAGAGTTTATAATACTGCCGAATTTGAAAATTGCTGTCACCATTAGGGTGACTGAAAAATCCTGAAAAATAAAATTTCTGAATAATAAAATTTCCAAAACATTTAAAATTCTAAAAAGACACGAATGCCGAGTTGGAAAATGCAGGAATAATTAAATTTTTGACAATTTATAATATTTCCGAATATGTAAATTGCCGTAATTATAAGGAGCGACTAAAAAATCCTAAAAAATTAAATTCCCGAATAACAAAATTTCCGAAACTATAAAATTGCTAAAATATAAAAATACCGAATTGGAAAATTCCTGAATAATAAAATTTTCGACCGTTTAATATATTGCTGAATTTGAACATTTCCGTCAATACAAGCGGCGACTGAAAAATCGTAAAAATAAAATTCCCAGCACGACTCATAAAATTTCCGATCGTTTATGATATAACTCAATTTTAATATTCCGAATAATAAAACGCACCACCAAAGTTTTAAAATTCTTTTATTTAAAAGAATAATTGAAAAACATATATTTTTGGATTTAATTTTTGTGGTTAAAAATGTGCCTAGTATTTATAAAAAAAATCTAAAAATTAAAATTTTAAATTTAAATTTAAATTAAAAAATAAAAAATAATTTTCAAGCTTTATCAGTGCTGAGTTGAACCCTGAAAAGTTTGTTTCAAAAATGTTATTAGGATCGAAGAAAATGTCGCAAGTATTTTCTGTTGCTCATAGTGCACAAGTTTTTTCATATATTGTTTAAACATAATTTTTATACAATTATTGGTATTTTAAATTCAAACAATAATTTTCAAAAACTTTAAATATTAGATGATATTTCTTTGTTAAAAATATTTTATTTTTGTATTTTCAATAACTCAATAATTTTTAGTGAAAAAAAAATTCTTTCATGTTTAAGTTCGACTGAAAATTTTCGTAGAATAAAATTGAAATAGAAATTTCCTGAACCGAAAAATTCACGATTAATGTAATTTTCAGCATTTTACAATATTTTTACATTACAAAAATCCGGAAACAAAATTACTTGCATTTTGAATTATCTTCAACAAAAAAATTGAATTTTTAACAAACTAGTTTAACATTTAACGAAGTACTTTAATTTTCCACTGAAAAAAAAATAGTTAAATTTTCACTTGAAAAAATTAATTCTCAATAAGAAAATACAATTTTCAACAATATAATAAAATTTTTTTCCAAAATGTTTGACTTTTCAACCAAAAATGACAAAATTTAAAAAAATTAGTTATTATTAAGGATTTTAATTTCTCATCGAATACTTAAGTTTTCTCATTTTTTTAGTTTAAAAAACTCATTTTTAACTAATTATTATTTAATTGTGTATTTTACTGTGGATTAAAAGTGCATTTCCTCGTATTTAAAGTAGATTACCATGGATTACAATTAAATAAACTGTGGAATAAAAATGGATTACTTCAGAGTAATGGTATTGTTTCGAATTACTTGAATTACTCTCGATTAAAAATGGATCACTCCCGCTTGTAAGAATTTTTGCTGGATTACAAATGTATTCTCCGAATAAAAACTGGATTACCTTGAAGTAAAAGTATATAAATCGAGATCACAATTTTATTCTTCTGAGTTACATTTAAATTAATTAGACACAAGTGGATTACTTTTTATTAGAAGCGGATTACTTCAAAATACAGCTATTACGTATTAAAAGTAGTTTAACTCATGTTAAAATTGAATTACTCGGAATTACTCGGTATTATTTTAATGTTTCTGGAGTACAAGTGGATGCCTAGATTTCCAAATATATTAACCCGAATGAGAATTAGGATCAACTGGATTAAAAGTAGATTAATCCATGCAAAACGTGGATCACTTGGATTACTAAGGAACACAAGTGAATTACTCAGACTGAAAAGTAGATCACTTCGCAATACTAGTATTATTTGTAATTACTTTAATTAGTCCGGAGTACAAGTTCATTCCGCGGATTACAAATATTTAAAACCGATTTAAAACTGGATTACCCTTTATTAGAAGTAGATCACTCAGGATCACAAGTGGATTACTCACGTATAGAAGTGTGTTTTTCGCATTAAAAAAGTTTATACTTGAATTTCAACAGAATTTCCCTGGACTTTAAGTAATTTGCTCGAAAAAAAAGTGGATTATTCTGGATCACAATTAGATTACTCTCACTGACAGGTGGATTTTGCGCGATAAGAAAATATCAACCTGAATTAAAACTGAATTACTTTTTAATAAGTAAAGTACTCCAGAACACAAGTGGATTACCGCGGATTACAATTGGATTACTCTCACTTACACGTAGATTTTTCGCAATAAAAAAAATATGAACCTGAATTAAAACTGAATTAATCTGAAATGTAAGTAAAGTGATCCAGAACACAAGTGGATTACTCTGGATCACAAAAAGATTACTCTCACTTACAAGTGGATTTTGCGCGATAAAAAAATATCAACCTGAATTAAAACTGAATTACTTTTTAATAAGTATAGTACTCCAGAACACAAGTGGATTACTGCGGATTACAATTGGATTACTCTCACTTACAAGTGGATTTTTCCCAATAAAAAAAGTATGAACCCCAATTGAAACTGAATCACTCTAGAATATAAGTAGTCCAAATTATAAATGGATTACACTGGATCACCATGTGGGTTACTAAGGAACTGATAAAAACGAATGGATTACTCTGATAGAAAATTAAATTACTTCGGAATAGTAGTATTACTTAGAATTGCTTTAATTACTTTGAATTACAAGTTCAATTCTCGTATTAGAAATATATAACCTCGATTTATAAATTGATTATTCTGGATTAGAAGTAGATTCATCTGGATAAAAAGTGGATTATTGTCCTATAGAAATTGATTTTCCCCATTAGAAATATATGAACCCTAATCAAAACTGAATTAATGGGGATTTTAAATAAAGTACTCCCGAACACAAGTGGATTATTCTGGATCACATGTGGATTACACAGGTACACATGTAGATTACTTAGAGAAACCAGTGGATTATCCAGGCTAAAATTGCATTACTTCGGAATAACAGAATCAACCAAAAATACTTTACTTGCTCCGGAGTTTATTTCTCGGATTAGAAATATATAATTCTGAATTGTGAGTGGATTACTTTGGATTACAAGTAGATTACTCTGTACCACACGTGGATTGCTCACGTATAGAAATGCATTTTTCGAATTACAAAAATATATGAACTCTGAAAAAACTTCAATTACACCAGAGTACAAGTTTCTTCCTTAGATTACAAATATGTAAACCCGATTTATAATAAAACAATTGAAACTGAATTATTCTGGATTTTAGTATAAAATTTTTTTAAACAAATGTAAATTATTTTTGAAAAACTTTATGTAATTATTTAAACAATTTTTTATTCCTTATTTTTATCATTTTTGAAAATTCAGCTAGAAAAGTTCACTTTTTTCACATTTTTATCATATGCTAATTTTTGTTGAATAATTACCTAATTTTGATAGATTTCTTCTAATGTTTAACAAGTTTATATTTGTTCAAACAAATTTTATTTTCTGAAGCAGTTATTTTTAGATAACTAAAAAATGAAATAAAATAGAACGAATACATTTAATTTCGATTTAAAAAGTATTTTTGAAAAATTAATTATTTAAACAAATGATATTTATTTTAAAAATTAAAAAGTGGTTAATGTATTCTTTCTATAAACTATACAGTCTATTTTATTTCATTTTTTTCGTTTTAGAAAGAAGCTGCTTAAGCAAATAAAGATTGTTTAAACAAATAGAAATTAAATAACATTAAAAGAAATGTATCAAAAGTATGTAATTATTCAACAAAACGTAGCATAGGATACTAATTTGAAAAGAAAGTTAATAACTCTGTCTCAATTTGTAGAAATTTTGAAAATAGGCAATAAATAATTCATTGTTTAAATATATGTTGTTTTTTTTTAATTTTTGGGGTTGCCCTCTTGAGTAAAAAAATTTTGCCCTGAATTTTTGGGCCACCCTGCTGGTACATCCTCAAAATTATTTAAAAATAACCTTAAAAAAACTTTACCTCTTTGACGATCGTAGGCATTAATACACTCGCTCGTCATAAATTGGCTGATAAGGGCTGTTTTTCCAACCCCCCTTGCTCCTAATATGACTACCGTGTAGGAAATAACTTCCTTGGGAGGTGAAACTGGTTTTGGTACCATTTCTTGATCGGCTGGTGCCAGGGAATTCGACCTCGACCTTCTTCTCCTAAAAGAGTCCCCTCTGTTTATTACACCTGCAACAATAACAAATTATTTTTACCTATAATTATCCACTACAATGTATTTCGATTAATACTAATTAAGTTTTTACAGGGTGGCTGAAAAAAATATTTATTTATTTATTTTTATCAAAAAGATTACTTTTCGACAAAAAGTATGATTTTTGCACAGAATATTTTTAATTTTAACGAAATAATGAGATTAAAAAAAAAGAGTTAATTTTTATCCCTGTTGGAATTTTCCACTTAAAAAGATGAATTTTTGAAAAACAATGAGATTTGCGACCAACGAGATGAGTATACACTTAAAATGATTTAAAAAAATATTTTTTTGACCTGATAAAATCAATTAAATAAGTTCATGTTAACTGTTTTTTTATACTAGTGTAAAAGAAATATTTTTTGAATACAGATTTTTATTTCTAAATTGGGAAAAAACTGATCTGAAGCTCCGCTGGGATCTCAACACAGACCATAAATCTGAAAGACCCCGATTCAAATCCCAGGGGAGAATAAGAGAAATTTTTGCACATTTTACCGAAAACAATCAATATTGGAAAAGTATTAATTTTACACTAGCAGAAAAACAATAATTGAAATCAAATTATTTAAAATGATTAATCTTTTACTAAAACTGTTTATTTTTCAGTTTAAAAAATGAGTTTGCATTATAAAAAATTAATTTTTGATTGAGTAGAGTGATGAATTTTAAACTAAAATAGTTCAATTTTCAAGAGAATAATTAAATTTTAATATAAAATGTAGCATTTTCAAATATTTCAATTTGTAACCAAATACTTAAATTTTTTGCTGACAAAGGCGAACTTTTATAAAATAAAATAACATCAATCGAAAACAATTGAATTTTCATATTTAATAGTTGAATTTTAACAAAAACAATAATTCTTAACGAAAAATGTTATATTTGATATCTCATACACACACTAAAAAAGAATTTTCAAAATAATAATAAAATTTTTAACTGAAGATTTGAATTTTGGAAAAATTATTAAATATTCGACAAAATAGATGAATTTTCTAACCAAATAGTTGAATTTTCAACCTAGAAATATAGATTCTCAACCAAAAAGATTCATTGTCAAACAAGAAGATTAATTTCCTACAAAAAAAATTACTTTTGTCAGCCTTCAAATTTTTAACTCAAGAAATGATTTGTTAACTAAAATGAGAAATCTCTAACCAACCACGATGAATAAAAAAAATGGTTAGCTTTTGAAGTAAAAAGGTGAATTTTCAAACCAAAGAATTAATATTTTATCACAAAAGAAGAATTCTTTAAAAAATAATTGAATCGCACTCCACGAGGATTCGAACCCCCTACCTCAACTACTTAAACTAGTGTCGTTTGGTAAGCGTCAACCATCTTCTAACTAAAAGTTGTGGAACTCAATGTTTCTTCTAAGAAAACATCTTTCTGATGATACTTGAAAATTTTCGAGCGACTTTAATATACCATTTTTTATTTATAAAAATTTTAGAATTGAATTTTACTTATTTCAAAAAAGGCTCTATACTTTTTTTTTAAATATATTTAAAAATGTTATAAAATATCTAAAAGTAATAAATAATAAACAAAAATTCTCCACAAAATGCGCAGTTTTCAATTTATTCAACTCTTTTATTGTGTATAATACTCTCTTACTCAATTTTTAATGAAAAATAAAATTTCTTAAACAACAATATAAAATATGTGAAAAAGCGAAGTAAGTTTCTCTTATTTAACAAGGGAGTTAACACTTGTTGCTTATAAATATTTAAAATGCTTAAAAACGACCCAAAGGTAAAGAATAATAAAGAAAAGTTGCATGTTCAAAAATTCTTTAATAACATCAATGAAAAAAAATAATGTCCTGCTATACGAAAATTTACATAAACCACAAAGTTTTTAATTTGTCGAATGCTTTGATCATAAATTATTAACTAAGATTTGAATATGGAATTTCTTTCCTAAAATAACAATTTAAAATATGCAAAAAATAATTGAACTTCACTTATTTTACAAAGAGCTCAATACTTTTATCTTTAAAAATGTAATCCGCTTAAAAACGATCTGAAGCTTATAAAAAATTAATAACTTTTCAGTTGGAAAACGCTTTAATAACCTCAGTGACAAATATTTTCTGATTTTTAAAAACCTCTCTAAAACGCACGTATGGGAAATATTTATTTGCTCCCTCCTTGCATTCTCAATTATTTTATTTGAAAAATTCTAATTGTCAATTTTTTAATTATTCTTTCATAAAATGAAATGCATTCTTAATAAACTTTTTAAAAAAGTTATTACATTTTTTAAAAATATTTTGCTTTATAAACGCATAACATTTTTTTAAATTATCAAGAAAATGTAATAATTGTATTTTTAAGCATTTTTTAAACCTTATAAATTTGTTTTATGCTGTCATATATTTATTTTTCATTATTTACAAAAATGTTTCACGGTTAAAAAAATTCGAAGTGATTTAATTTAAAGTAGATTAATACATACAAATAATCAGCGAAAAAAATTATAGACGCAGTACATTTATAACCTTTAAATAATTTTAGGAATGAAATTACTTTTGAGTCTTGCATAATTATTTCAAAATTAATAACACTTTTTTTTTAATCCATTCGAAAATTTTTAATGCTTACCCACAAAAACTTACCGACGCAATAAGCTTCTAATTTTTTAAATAGTTTTGTGAGTGATTTGATTTGTGTGTCAGCGTAAAGTTTGTAGTTTATCAAAGTTGCAAATTCCTATCTACATTTGAATAAATAAAATTGATTATGTGCACCAATGTTTTGAATTTTATAAATATTATTGAATTTCAATATAATTGTTGGCGGCGAAAAGAACCAACTTCATATCATGTTAACTTAATAAGATAATTTTGCTGTAAGAAGTAAATTAATTTAGACCAATATATTAATTTTCATAATATGTGTGCGATGTCTATTGTATCAAGTCTACAATTTTTATACTAAAAAGACTGATGTGATTCTGTTTTGATGACACAGGTAGTTTCAAAGTAAATCTCACATTCGTTTCAAATAAATAATTATTTGAAGGAAAATATTCAAGCATTATTTTAAGAGAAATTATTTCTTCGCTGAATAAATTAATTTTCTCGTCTCAGGAACATGAACATTGTTTTAATTAAAATAATATTTAAAATAAGTATATGAATTTACTCGGATCAAGAATTTTGTTAGAGTTTCAGTTACTTATCATGAGAATATAATATTCTTAATTCAATATTTTATTAAACTTCACGTAAATAAGTATAATGAAACAAATTAACTCAATAGTTTTTTGCTTAAAGTAAATATATTCTTGATTCAAATAGTTGTTCTGATTCTATTATTTTCTTGATTCAAAAAATATCGGTCCCTTGTAAAAAGAAAATACTTGCTTCTTTCAAGTAAAATCAGCCAAGTAAATTAGCCTATTTGATTCAATGCAAATTTTTTTTTCAGTGTAGAATAAATCGTACGAATTTTAGACTCTTACATAAAAAAATTACAGTATTTCTCAGTCGCTGTATTAAATTTTGTAATGGATCCGAATAACGAAAATTAGTATATTGCTTTGAAAGAAATGAAACAGAATGTTGAACATTTCGTGACGAACGCCTTGCAATCTTTCTAAACCACTATACGAAAACTGGGGGTCACGTGATGTTGTGTTTCACGCTGGCGCATGGCAAAAAGAAAGACGGAGAGAAGTGTACGAACGCGCACTGTTACATGGACTTAATATACTTGTTAATATATATGTGTGGATACGCTCGGATGGTCGATCGCTGGCTACAGTAGGTTTGTTTACAGGCACACACACACATATTGAAAATACATTTAGAGATTTCGGAACCGTGTGGAAATAACCCCATTTGGCCCTATTACAAGTCGGGCACTAATCGGGGGCTAGTCGGGTTATTAATTTTGACAATGTACACAGTTGGGGACTAATCGGGGAATAGTTAGGCTTTTCCTTGTCAAAATTTCAGTCGGGGCCTCGTCGGTCGTTGGTTAAGGGCTAGTCGGGCCTTTTTGTTCACTAATGATTTTTTAAATTCTAAAACACTAATGATATATTTAACAATAATTTTACACCGTTTTTTCAAGAAAACATTTAATAATGTTAAATTCATCTCAAATATACTTAATAAATAATTATTAAGTTGATAATTTTGTAAGAAAATCAACTTTATATAAAAACAACGATCAAAATCTTTAAAAAGACGTAATCTTACTTTTTTGTAGCGTTGTTTAGAAAATTGCAAAATTCTAGTAACATTTATAAATACCTTTGTATAGCATTTTAAGAAAATCCATGTTGTAAAAGATACATATAGATGTAAGTGAAAAGTCTGCCGAAAGTCATGAGACTCTACATTTATACAGATGCGACGTGGCGCCTCTCGTGCAACAGAAATGATGCGTCGAGTGTTTACGACAGCAGTCCACACGTAACGAAGCATAATTACCTGGAGCAGAGACTACCGTGACCAACGTGCTGGTTCTTTCAAAGCCAAGCTCTTCAATTGCTGCGTTCCAGCTAAAGTTTTTTTTTTTAAATTAATATTCCACAAATTTCAGGGAACTTTAGTTACATAAATTTATGTATTTTCAAGCGTAGGATATATATTCCCTATTAAATCTTTGTGTAAATTTGAGCACTTATAATATTTCAAAAAAGTTTATGGAGATTTCCGTGAATAATAAGTATTTTGACAAACTTTTAGGGATTGTTCGACAAATTTTGGGGAGTTTGGTCAATATTCCATGCGGATGTATTATCATATGACCCCTACTAGTACCCGATCAGGCTCCGACTAAGGTAAGTCGGGGCATCTGACTAGCTCCCGACTAACCTACCGTGACGCTACTGGACGGGGCTAGTCAGATGACCCGACTAGCCCCCGACTTTAAGTGGGGTCGAATGGTCGGAAACCAGACTAGTTCCCCATTTGAATTTCTACACGAATTATCACAGTGGGAATCTTTATAGAAGTACCCCGATTATCCCTAAATTCTTAAATTTATTTGAACTATACATATAGAATGAATCAAATATTGATATCAAAAGTGTTTCCGTGTAAGGCACATGGATTTTAAAACTTAAATGAAATAGTTAAATTTCAAATAAAAAAAATCATAAAAACAATGGAACACAAGAATGAAAGTTGGAACTAATTTAAAAGTTTTTGAAACTAAAATGATAAACTATCGAGCAAAAAATGTTTTTTAAACAAACTCATTTAACTTTCAGTTAAGCAGTTGATTTTTCAACTAAGAAGGATGGATTATTAATGAAAAATTTGATATTTCAACCGAAAAGTGGTTTTATTATAAATGAAAAATAGTTGAGTTGAACCAAAACAGACAAATTTTCCACCAACAAGAATGAATTTATGAATTGACTTTTTTTTAATGCTCTTTTATTGTAATATGATAATGATAAAGAAAAGACAAAAGAAAAAAAAAGAAGGGGATGTGGTTGTTTGCCTTTTCTTTTTTCTTTCCTCTTTTTTATTTTGCCCGAAAATTCTTTTTTTTTTAAATTTTTTTTTCGATTACAATAGGAGCATTATGTTCTTATTTTCGTTGTGGTTCAAATTTTTTCGTTAAATTCTTGTTTTTTGTCAGGACTTTGCATCGAATTTTGAAATTTTCAGAAAAATAATTAAATTTTCATACACAAAAGATAAACTATCAACTAAAAACAATTGAAGCAGATTTTAGCTTTTTCTATAAGAGATAAATTTTGAAACAAAAACGACAAATTCAAAAAGCTTTAAATTTTTTAAAAGTAGGTTGAATTTTCGACCAAGAACATTTTTTCATTCAATTAAAAACAAAAAAATTAACCTGAAATGTTGCATTTTAAAGCTAAACAATTAAATTCAAATGGAATTAGTAACATTCAATATCAAAATTGAACCCTATTTTATTGGAAGTTGATTCTTATTGGTTAATAAGTTAACGTATCATGCTTTTGATTCAAATTTATACATGTGTTTTTTTAATCTTATTTTTCGGGAGAAAAGTTAATGATTTTGTTGGAAATTTCCAATTCTGTTTGAAAAGTTATAGGTCAATAAATTCGTTTTGAACCAAGGAATCTTTTATATTCTTGCATCAACTTTGAAGTATGTTAAGAGAAAAAATTTTCTATAAATAACTGATTTTGTAAAGTTAAGTGTGTACGTGCGGTCGCACAGACCGCACCATGGTTCTAATATGGACTCGTCCTGTGTTTCATTATTAACTAATACCTGTTGAAAGCACATAGCCCCATTCGGTCCCGAAGACCGCACGGCCACGTCACCTTCCAAATTTTATAATTCTGTTTCAATTTGTTTTAAGGTATTCGAAACGCAATACGATGTGACACACAAAGAAAATTTAGCTTGAATCGAGTACTTCCGAGTACAGAATGCGCTCCTAGAAAAATCGTTAATCTCCATTGTCCCACATTTGATCAAAAAGTGTCAAATTAGTATGAACGTATAACCGTGCGGTCTCTCAGACCGCACCATACTTTTGAAATGTGGATTTCTCTCCCCACATTGAAACCTCAGAAACTTTCAATTACATAAATGAATTTTTTTTTTAATTTTTGAAACTGTGAAGCTTCCTTTCTAAAGAAGCACAATTGATAATACAATCCCAGTTGAATGAATAACTTAATTATAACTTTTCTGTTTGAACATCCAAGCTGAAAGTGCTTCTAAAGTCTAAAAGGAGGCTCTTGGTGAAAGGACAACATAATTAGAATTTCTTGCATAAATGTGTGTCAATGTAACACAACTTGTGCAACTTGGAATATTTGCTATCTTCCTGGACGAGTTTGTGTGTGTGTGTGAGAGAGAGGAAAGTGTGCGTGATATAGATTCACATATATAGTTTCAAATATAAATGTGTATGTACAAGAGTTTGTCGACATTCGAGAACAACGAGAATTCCGTTAAGCGGCTGAGAAATGCCGATATCCGTCCGTCAGTCTGTCCATTTGCGCCTTTGTTTGAACTACCATAATACTGAAGCTGGAGTATTCCTGATGAATAGAACAAATCGATGCCACGAAAAGACAGTCAAGGGTTGAATTTCTTCTTTTACAACAATTTTTTATATCTCTTTCTTTAAAAAAATATTTTTAACAAATTTTTTATGTTTTTAAATTCTTTTCACTATCAATTTTTTATCTTTCTTATTTGGACTATTCCTAATAAAATTTCCCGTTGAAAAAGGAAAAGAGAAGACTTACAAGAAAAGATTAATCCGCAAGATTAGAAAAAATATATTGATCGTTAATTGTAATAAAGAAATGATTTTATTCTATAAAAAAATAAAAAAATAACCGTATTGTTGATTGTTGTTACTTTAAATTCAAACAATAATTAAAATACTTTTAACGTGAAAAAAATTTCTTTGACAGAAACATTTCATGATTCTATTTTTAATAATGAAATAATATTGATTAATAACTCTTATTTTAAATAATTAAATTCGGGAATTTAAAAATACGGTAACATAATAAAATGTTCGAAAATTTGTATTAACCATGACTTTTCTAATTCTGTAATTTTATTATTTTGGAATTTAATTATTCGGGAATTTCACATTGCCGTGTATTTAATTTTTCGGGATTTTTCATTAGCCCAAATTAAGTAATTGCATTTTTAAGTGAAAAATGGGAATTTTTCAATAAGAAGATTAATTTTCTACCAAAATACGATTTTTTAATTAAATACATACATTTTTAGCACAACATGCGAATTAAAAAAAATAAATAAATATTTTTAACCAAAAGTTCAATAATTACATTTTCTTTTTCAAAAATTACGTTTAAACAATACAAAAAGAAAATTGTGAACGGTTGAGTTCAACAAAAAAACAGCACGAATTTATAACCAAATTGTTAAATCCTCAACCATATGAATAAATTTAAAAAAAATTCATTTTCTACCCAAGAAGACGAATTAAAAAGAAAAAACTAGTCTTATTTTCTAAGCTTAAAATCTAATTTTTAATCAACGAATATCAATCGTAAAAAAAATTGTTGAATTCAACTACAAAAGATTCGATTTTAACAAAATAGATAAATCTTCACCCAAAATGATAAAATTACAAGAAACAAGAATAATTTGCTACAAAAATAGGTGAATTTACAGAAAATACATAATTTTCTACCAAATACTTAAATATTTTCAAATTGTGATTTTTCTTATCAAAAATGTAATATTTACATTGATATATGAAAATTCATTAAAAAAAATAGATTTTGAGAAAAATAGTTAAATTTTCAAATAAATAGCCATATTTTTAAGCAAGTAGTTTATTTTGTACAAAATTGTTCTTTTATCAAGCAATACACATTTTCAATAAAAAAGTTAATTTTCAGACAAATCGTTAAATTTTTTACCCAGCTGTTGAAGTTAAAAAAAAACAATTTTCTACCAAATAGTTTAATTTTCAATCCGAAAAATGAATTTTTAATGGCAAAACTTATTTTCTACCAAATAATTTAAATTTAAACTAAAATTATTAATCTACGGCAAAAAAATCCTTGTTTTACAAAATAGTTGAAGTAAAAAAAATTAATTTAAAATAAACAATAATTTAATTAAAAAAAAATTGAGAAATTAAAAAAAAAATGAATCCTTAACCAAAACAGATTAATGTTCAACCAAACAGTTAAAAGTAGATATTATAAATTTATATTTTCAAATATAAATTTTATTAGGTATTCAATAGTTAAATTTTCAAGCAACAAAATACATTCTAGAAGAAAGGATTTTTTTAGCAACATAGTTAAACGTTCTAACCAAAACGGATTTTTATTTTGACTCGAATTAATATATTTTCTATTAATAAAGTCCAATTTTTAATGGATTCATGGAATCTTAACTAAAAAGTTCTATTTTTCATCCAAAAAATATCAATTTTTAATTGAAACTGATATAATAAATTTTCAGTTAACAAGAATTTATTGAAAAAAAAACGTATTTTTCACAAAATAGTGCAATTCCTAACTACATAACTGAATTTCCGTTAAAGTAGTTTAACTTGCAAGCACGTAGTTCATTTTTGACTTAAAAACATTTATTTCTAAACGAAAAATATAATCGTTCATATTCTTTAGATAAAATTATATACTTAAAATTGTGATAAAAAAATTAATTTGCGTTTAAAAAGTTTAGAATTTTTAACCAAATGTTTTAAATTTAACCATGGAAATTATTTTAAAAAACATAATTCTTTTAAAAAATTTCAATGAATAAAAGATGAAAATTCGAACAAGACTAATTTTCTGCGAAAAGCCAGAAAAAATGTTTGGCTGAAAAGGATACATATTTCCAACAGACATGGAATACTTTAATTTTCGGACAAAAACGTTAATTTTTATAACAAATATAAGACGAAATTTTGAGAGAAATTATTAAATTATTAATCGTTATTTAAAGGGTTAATTCTTCAATCATACAACATAAATTATCAACAAAATGTGTTAATTTACAAAGAAGCACTTCAATTTTTAACTAAAAATTTTCAAGTTTCAAACAAATAGTTGAATTTTGAAGGAAAAAATATACCATTCTCAACCAAAAATGAATATAGTTCAATTTTTGGATAAAAAAATAAATTTTTAACGAAGAATTCAACGAATTTTTTAAAATAATAGAAAAAGTATCTGGTGACACTTTAAGGGGGGTATACCGAAATGTTACAAATTGTCAAAAGAGGGACGGTTGAGTCGAAAGTCACTAAAAATAGCCTCAAGTAACATGTGCACGCTCCCCAACTTAAATTCTTTATTTTCAACCTTCCTAATTTTAAATCAATCCTACCACTAATTAATTTAATTAAAACACGAAATACTGTGCTCTCTTTTGCTTGATTGCCAGCTAACGACAGAAATATATTTCTTACATAAAATGAGAACAGTATAATTTTTATAATTAATATAAAAATAGCGCTGGTTACTGGTGTAATATTTAGAGAAACAAGAAAAAATCAACCTCTACCCGGATTTAAACCAAAAATGCCGGAATCCGTCAGTCGAGGATTTAACAATTATGCCACCGAGTTTTTAATGTATAGTGGTGGTGCGGGTTCGAATCCGGGCTCAGGCAGATTTTTTTTAGTTTGCGCAAATATCAAAGCAGTTATGAGAATATAAGAATACTTAAAATAAAAAATAGTCAAGTAATTCTATTATATAAAAGAGAGGGGTTAACATTTTTTCGTTGAAGAATTAGATCTTTATAACAAATAGGCAAGATATTAATTCTTTTATTATAAAGCACTTTTTCACGATTATTTTGAGGTTCCTTGAGAATATTTTTCCGCCTATGTAATTTCTCTTTACTCTTTTTATACCTTCTTCCGATATTAGACTTTCCAAGAGATCAATTTTTGCTAAGGTATACCGAACTTTCGGCTTGAGAGGTTCAGTCTTTCGTGAAAGGATTCTACACAAGGTAGTCACCTAGCGAAAACAATGTTTAATTCAGTAGAAAATAAAATTTCTATAGAAAAAAGTTATAAGTACATAAAAAAAATTTAGCGTGAATATCTATTTCAGAGATGCATCTAAAACACTTTTTACTTTAGACTAGAATACCCAATATTTTTTAATAAAAGTCTTACTCAATAGATTTGTAACTATTAAGCAAATAATTAATCAATATTTTTTCATTATTTGTTTTCATTGATTTTTAACTCAACCCTTCCTCTTGTGACAATTTGTGAAATTTTAGCCCCCCCCCCCCCCCAAAATCAAGTTACACTGAATCCGATCCCCAAAATATTTTTACACTTTTAAATACGAAATATAAATGGAATTTTATTTAACCGTCAATCGAACAATAACTAATAAAGATAATGTATAGAATTTCTGAAAATAAAACCAAGAATTCAACGACCAGAATTGAACAACTCCATAAAATGTTACTATTGCTATTGAAAAAAAAATTGTATTATATCTATTTTTTAAATAATCTTTGGACCGAAATAAAAACGAGGAAAGAAAATTGAGCAGGTAACCAACCAAATCGCATTTTCCTTTTCTCTTTTTTTTCAACAATTTTCGTAAAAAAGAAAATATTTTTTTTTAATAGCAATAGCAGAATTTTATGATGATTGTCCAAGTTTGGTAATTTGTTTCTTAGTTTTATTTTCATGAATTCTATACATTAACTTAATTATTGGACGTTAAATAGGAGTTTGAACTTGAAATTATTCAAATTCAAATAAAAAAATTTTAAGTAATAAAGAATTAAAACTATTAAATACTAGTTCGAGGATGCTTTGAATTATATTCTTTAAACATTTTTTTATTTGAGAATATAGAATTAGTTTACAAATTAACTGAGACAGCAGATTACAATATTATGGGTCGTCCAAAAACTCTTTCCTCCCCTTTTTAAAGAATTTTTATTTTCCTATTTTTTCGTTTATATTTTAACTAAGTTAATAAAACCAAACAAAAAATCTAACCCTTCCTGGTTAAGATTTATTTGTATAATTTTATTTTTTTGAAAAGTCTACGATTATATTTTTAGATTGGAATTCATCTCGCTTGGTTGAAAAATCCACTATTCGTTTAATAATGTAACTATTTCGTTCAAAAGTTATAATTTTATGTAAAAAATTCAACTATTTCATTCTTAGTGGGGAGTTTATCCTTTGAGTTTAAAATTCAACTATTTGATAGAAAGTTGATGTGTTTTGTTTAAAATTCGTCTTTTCTGTGCAAGAAATAGTTTTTGTTGTTGAAATTTCATATTTTTGGTTGAAGTTTCAACTATCAGTTTAAAAATGGAACTCTTCTGTTGAATTTTAAAACAATTTTCTTAAAAATACGTTTTTTTTTCATTTCAAGACTCATCATTGTAGTTGAACATTCATCTCATTTAATTAAACTATTTTGATGAAAAGTTGTCTTAAAAAAAAACATGAACTTTTTTTGGGAGATTTAACTTTTTTCTTAAAATTTGTTGATTTTTTTGATAAAAATCAGTATTTGCAGCTACATTGGAACGATTTCATTTTGGTTAGGAATTTATCCTTCACTGGCTGAAAACTAAAATATTTGGCAGAAAATTTATGTATTTCGTTTAAAATTTCGTCTTTGCCGGGCGAAAATTCATCTTATTTTGAAAATTTATCATTTTCGCAGAAAACTGATTTCTTTGGTTAAAAATTTAACTATCGATGCAAATTCGTCTTTTTGGATAAAAAATTACCTGTTTGGTTCAAATCAGATTTTTTTTTCATTCATGATTTTGGCTACAAATTGAACGGAATCAAAATACTCTGTAAAAAATTAATTTTGGAAATTGAAGTTTCATCATTGTAGTAAAAAATTACATTTCTACAGTAAAAAATTTAACTGTTTTCTTAAACATTTGTTTTACTTTTTCGGTCGAAAATTAATTTTTTAACTAGAAATTCAACTATTCTAGTTAGATAGTTATCATTTTATTCAAAAATGCATATCTTTGGTTGAAAATTTAAGTGTATTGTTTAAAATTCATTTTTTAAATACAAAAATGGCCTCTTTGGTTGAAAACTAAACTTTTTTGTTGAAATTTCTTCTATCGTTTGGTCAAAAATTCATTATTTTATTTGGAAATTAAACGAAATTAAACTTCTTTCAAAAAAATAAATTTTTGAAATTAAAGTTTCATAATTTTAGTTAAAAATTCAATTTTTATTGAATCAATTTTTAATATCTTTTTTAGATAATATTTCAACTATTTGGTGAAAAATTGATGTATTTTCTTAATCTCCTTTTTTGTTAAAAAAGGATTCTTCTTTTTTGGAAATTCATGTTTTTTAATTAAAATTCACTTCTTTGCTTGAAAATGTAAATATTTGCCTGAAAGTTGAATCATTTTGGTAAAAAGTAATTATTTTTTTGACTATTCATTATTTCAGTTCAAAATTCTTTTTTTTTGTGGTTGAAAATTGAACTGTTTTCTTAACATTCTTTAAACTGATTTAAATTTTTTCAAATTTAACTATTGCATTTTAAGTCAAAATTCTACACTTTTATAATTAAGAAATGAAACTCTTTAGTTGAAAATAATAGAACTATTTTGGTTACCAAAGTATATTTTAGGTTAAATTCAATGAATTTTTATTAAAAATAAAAATATGATTTGGCCTGATTCTCGACCTATCACATTCATTATTGGAAATTAATCTTTTTGAATCAAAATGCAACCTTTGATTAAAAATTAATTTTTTTTGTTGAAAATTCATTTTTCTTTTCAAAAGTTAATTTTTTTTAAATGAAAATTCAACTAATCAAATGATGTATTTATCAGTTTAGTTAAAACTTTATCTATTTTGTTGAAAAATCTTTTTTTAGAGTGAAAATTAATTTTTTAACTAACTTTTGAACTGTACTGTTTTTTGTTGTAAAGTGATCTTTTTTGCTTAAAAATTTAACAATTTCATTCAAAAAATATCTTTATTATATGTGCATTAAAATATACGTTTAAAAGTTCATGTATTTTATTGTAAATTTGTCTTTTCTGGCACATAATAATCCACCATCCTGCTAGAAGATTCATCTCTTTGGTTGCAAATTTATCTACTTGTTTCTAACTATTATATTTTAATGTAATTATCTCGTCGAAAAGTTATTTTATTTTAATTTAAAAATAATTTTTTGAAACGAAGAATTTAAATATCTCATTGTAGATTGAAAATTCATATGTTTATTTGGAAATGCATCCTTTCGCTAAAAATGTTATTATTTGTTCAAAACTGAAAATCATTTGGTAAAACTTTTTTTTTGGTTGATGGTCCATTATTTTAGTTAAGAATTCCTATGTCGTTTAAAAAAGTAACGTTTTTGTTAAAGAATTTCATATTTTTTATTTGACCATTAATTATTTAACTGAAAGTTGACAAATTAAACTTATTGTACTATGTGGATGAAGATTTAACTACTTGGCACAAAATGTAACTATCTGGTTAAAAACTAATTTATTTTCTTAAAAATTCAACGATTTATAAAACGTTTTTCTTCTGAACCTAGGAAGTTGTAAATCCTATAGAAATAGAAATCGGAAGTAGCTAAATCTACGGACAGACTTTTAAAAAGAAATAAATAAATTCCCTGTCCCACGGGGATTTATAATCCGACACTGGCAAATTGGAATTTTACTTTCTCCCTGAGATTTAAAATTGTCCAGCAATAAACTTTACCACATCTAAAATTATTTAAAAAAAACAGAAACAAATAGTGCTAATTAAAAAGGAGAAAATCCTCTCTCTCAAAACAATATCGCAATAATTGAAAGGAGTACGCAATCAGAATAAAATTGCTGAAATCGCGCTGGCAGTAGTAGAGGAAGTTCAGGCGTGCACAAGAAACGATGCGCGCGATAAAGGCTATTTTTTTAAAGTCGTTTTTTATGTTATTTTGTGAAACAGGCGAGAATTAGTTTTCACATTAAACAGTGTGTTCAAGCTGTCACAAATTGCCTAGCTGTCTATCCTCCGAAATTAAATCACGTCACGTTTCACTACCCATACCATGTCCTAATGTCCTATATACTTGGCAATCTATCACTTTTCCTATAGACTGACGTGTGCGAGCGCGAGAACTGTAAAGTCTTTTCATGCTTACATCAAGAGGCCACGTGGTTTTCTCAACATACCTTCATCTTTCCTTTTTTTTCTCGGCAAACTTTTAGAAAAATTGAAGAAAAGTGCTCCTGAGAAAATATTTTTCATTTCGATTGTTCCTTAAAAGCAAGGTCTCAAAGAAAATTAAAGAAGTCTATTGAAATAATTTTAATTAGTTGAAATACATTTATTTTTGTGATTCTAAATTTTAACTTCTTGCATTTTTCTACTGAGTTATAAATAGAGAGGGATTTATAAAGAAGTTTTACAAGGTTCTATCTCGACTGGTTCTATCAATAAGGTTCTATCTGGAATCTTGCAAATTATTACATAAATTGTTCGTAAACAAATTTATTTTGAGCAGAAAATTTTTATCCGGATTAAAATCTCAGTTTTAAATGGCATCATTAATCGTGCGCTTATAGTTTTTTACTTTGCGGGGAAAATAATATTTAATACAAAATAAGACTTCAAGATAACTCTTCATTTTTAAGTTAATTTGCTTTTTTAATTTTGATAAGAGTAAAAAATCCTTTATCTAGAAACTTGCACATTTCTATGTAAATTTTCCGAGAATGAACTGATTTTGATATGACAATTATCATGCAAATGACAATTTTTTGTTTTAAGTAACGTCAATCGCGCGTGACGTTCTTTTGTGGTTTTTCGATTAAGAGGAAGAAATCATTGTTAATACAAAATAAAAGTTTGAAATAACTGTTCAAATTGAGTTTATTTGTCCATTTGTTTTTAGAAGGACCTAAAAATGCTTAGACTTTATATTCGGATGTATCCACGTAATAAGGTTATATCTTGGCTGGTTCTATCAACAAAGCTTTATCTGAGTGCTTGCAAATTGCTAGGTAAGTTTTTCGTCGACAAATTGATTTTGAGCAGAAAATTGTTATCCGGGTTTAAATTTTTTATTTCCTGGCATAATTAATCACGTGCTGGGTACGCTTTTATTTTTTTATGTTACGCAGAAAATAATTTTCAATGCAAAATTACACTTGATAATAACTATGTATTTTTAAAACTTGTAATTTTGCAAGTAAATTAAGGGGAAGAAATTATTTTTAGTACAAAATAAGAGTTTGGAATAACTAATTATTTTTCAGTTTATTTATTCTTTTTCTACTATAAGTCAAAAATGCTCAGACTTTATATTTGGAAGTAGCCACGTAGGAACGTTCTATCCTGGCTGGTTCTATCAACAAAGCTCTATCTGGAAGCTTGCAAATTGTTATGCAAATTTTCCGTGGACAAATTAATTTTAAGAAGACAATGGTTATTGGATTACAATCTTTTTTACTTTTCCGATTTAGGAAGGGGGGATAATTTGTTTAACAAAATAAACTTTGGGATAAGTTTCTTTTTTAGGTTTCTATTTTTTTTTTATATTATTATGGTTATGTGAGGATCGTTCAATTTCAACCAAATACTTAAATTTTTTAACAAAAATTTATCGACAAGATTTTTAGGAAACAATCATAATTTTGCAGGATTTAAAAAAATTGTAATAACAATTTAAGTCATCTTAAAATATACCTAGGACTCTCAGAAGCTTAGGAAAAATAAAAATATAATTTATAAATTATCGGAAAACTTTCAAAGATTTAAGATACTATGATCTATTCAAAACTTCTAAAATTCCTAAAAATCATTTACGTTAACTCAAATAAAAATAGCCAATCGATGCATTTGTTAATGACTTTTGTATAACAAATTATCAAATGTTATCGATTTATTGCGAGAAATCTATGCCTAATAATTAGCTACTTTAACCTTAAATATAAACACATATTTTATTTATAAATATATAAAAGAACAAAGATGGGTTTTGAAAATTGTTCGTAATAAATAAAATAATTAATTTTTATCCATATACCCTTAAAAATGTCATAAGTTATTTATTTATCGTTGAATTCTTTAAAAAAACAAAAGTGATACATCTAAAAATAGCATGATAGCGCATTTGTTAAGAATTATTGTTTAAACAATTATAAGTTTTATTTAAATGACCAAACATAACACTAAGGTTTCATTTCCATGCAACACATGATCGATTTCGTAGAAAAAACTTTGTTTATTCTATCATAAATATCTGGTATGGATAATTTGTTGTAAAATTTCTTCTTAAAAAATATTATTTATGAAATTCCTATAGTTCAAATAAGAAGCCATTTGATCCATCTTTTCTAAGTATTTTTCAATCAATCCAATTATTCTTTAAAAAATAGTACACTTTTAAACTCAAAATTTTGGATTTTTTTTATCAAATAAAAAAGTAATAAATCAATTAGTTTTAAATCTACGGCCTTTTTCTCTAAGTACGCATCAGAAAGTGTTAATAAAAATATACAAATTTTGAAGCAGATTTGATAAAAATTCAAAGATTTTGCGTTTAAATGCGAAAATTGTACTTTTTTAAACTAATTTGTTAATAACATTTTTCTTAGTTATTGTTTGAATTTTTTGTATTCTTCGAGTGTCTTTGCAGGGATTTAAGATATTTTATAATATTTGGCCATCGCACCTGAAGAAAAAAAGATTAATTGCAAACTTGCCCGTTTTTGACACTTTGCGTTAAATAAATAAATATAAAAAAACTAAATGAAAAATCGCATTTTACAGATCTCTTATAACTTTATGGTCTTCAAATGAAAGAAATAGTATTTTAATCGAGATAAAATTGTCGGCTGTAGGCTGTTTTGAACAGTAAATTCCTGAATTCAACCACTGTGTGGCATCCTTCTGAGATAGAACCGTTTCATCTCCACTCTTCGAGATAGGACCTTATCATTTGAACACATTGATCTCTAGAATTTATTGGCAAAGTGTATATATATAATGATTTTTCTTTTGGATAAATCAGCTTTTTTAGTTTTATAAATCGACGTGTCCGAATGATAAGGCTCTAGGTGAGAAGGTGCAAATGAAATAGGCATATATCAGAAGGGCGCTGTGAAGTGTTCTAAATCATGGTAAAACTATTATAAAAAATCCACATTCTTAAGGTAAATGTGATAAACTTTGGTTTTAAATTGAAAACAGTTCAATTTATAAAAAATCTGTGAAAGAAGAGTGTTATATTTAGCTTTTTTTCAATTTATTTGTTTAATGAAAAATACGACAAGATAAGCAATTTTGCTCGTCTTTTTTTTCTTCTATCTGCAGAAGTGTCTTTTTTTAAACAATTTTTATTAAGAATATTAAGAACTATTTTTTTTTCATTGTGCAGGAAAGATTGAAATAAAAAATTAAATAAATAAACTAGATAGAGAACTTTAAATCGTAAGAGAATTCCAGTCTTTAAATTGAGTTGTTTTCATTCAGAACTTATTAGAGTGCGACGACATCGATATTTAAATTTGAAATATTTCAAATAATTTGGCAAACCTAAGAAATCACTTAACCGCTTTGCGATTTATTTATATCCCAGTTCTTAGTTATATATCAACACGTCTCGTGATTATTTGTTATTTACCTCAAACGCACTATATTGATTATTTGTTTCAAGTTTAAACTATTTTCCAATTTTAGTTTACTTTCAAACTCATTTTTAAATTCAATTTATTTTTGTAGAAAAATATTTCATAGTTCTCAAATTTTAAAATTTATAAAAGGGGAATCAAATTGAAACGGGTTTTAATACATTTCTTTAAATTGTTGCTTTCGGATAAAAGATACGCAAAAAAATATTCAAACATGACTTGAAGGGCATGAAAGTTCCATTTAAATGAGCCCTATTAGAAGCCTATGTGACTGAAATTTTACGAGAAATTAATTTGTTAATTAAGGGTAGCGTGTTTTAAAACATGGGTACGCTTTAATGAAATTGAATTGCCATAAGAATATTTTGCCGGAATTTTTTGTGTTAGATCCTAAAAATGAAAGGTTAAAGGTTATAGAGAAAAAATCTAAAATTTCAGTTGTAAAAAATGTCACGATGAGGGTAAGGGCGGTGGGGGGGGGGGAGGGTTATTGGACATTAATTTTTTAAAATTATTATGTAAGAAACTCGTTTCGCGAATCAATTGACGAATCATTCCTCACTAGAAATTTCTTTTCGCGCATGAAAAAATATACAATTTAAATAACAAATTGTTTACTGACAAAAATAAAATATTAATTTTAATAGACTCTTTTATATATATTTTGTAATTAAAATAGTTTAAAACTTAAAAATCTCTTAATTAAGAGTAAAAAAAGTATTTTCTTTACATATTTTAGTTAAAAATTCTAATATAATTTTAAATTAAAATTATCCAAAATTCAATAATATCAGTGAATTTAAGAACTAAGCAATTCATAAATGCAAATATTGAAAAATTAAAGAAATTTTTGCTTCTGAATCTCACAAAATTGTAGGAAATTATGTGATGTTAATAAAAATGGAAGATTATATTTTGAGACCCACGAACCTGAATAAACATAAAATTTATAATAAATAAGACTTCCAAAAAATATAAATTTCTTTTTTTTTCTTAATTGACAAACCCGATGGAGACGAAAATTATTCTGAAAAAATTGTGAAATTTAAATTCACGGGAATCCTTTTTTCGATAGAAAAGTTTAAATCAACTTATTTGTATTATTTATTTTAAATTATTTTCTACTATTTATTTACTTTTTTATTATTTTCAAACTGCTTTTTGAAATTAATAACATTGGATCCGACGAATTTTAAATTTAAGTCTTTTAAACGGGGAGAAAATTTTAATTCTATATCTAATAACATGTTAAGATTATAATTTAGGTTATACTAAAACTGATAATTTTAATTTGTAGACTCACGAACCTGAATATAATTCTGAGAGAAAACCTAAAAATTCATTTCAGCTGAATACTTTTTGTTTTAACAATTAGTTAATACTAATAAATTTTTATTAGATCTTGGGAATAAATTACGATTTTTATTATTTCAATAACCTGTTCCTCACTTTATTGATTATATTTTTTCAATTTAGACTATTTTCTAATTTTCGATTATATTTAAAGTGTTTTTTAAATTTAATTCCTCTTGACAGTAAAAAAATTCCCAAGCTTAAATTTTGGAAAAGAGCAAGAATGTTTAAATTAAATTGTACCAAAAGAATTCCATGAGTGTTGCTAATTTTTTCAGGTCTTTAAAAAAAAATTCAACTTAATATTAAGACATTATAATGTATAGTTTGCACTCTTCATAACTCAAAAATTTTGTACTGAAATCGTTAAAAACGTTTTTCTTTTTTTGTGAAGTAGCAAGAGTTTTAAAATTTACAGTATTTTTTTTTAAACTTACAAAATTCAATAACATCTATATCTTTATAAGCTAGGTAATTTTTAAATTAAAATATTTGAAGAATAATTTGAAACTAAAAATAGCAGTATTTTTTTCAAATTAAAAATTCAAATGGACACAAAAAAGAAACCCGTGAAGCAACCTTAAAATTTGGATTCAGCTGTATCCTTTTTTAAATAAAAAGTTTAAGTTAAGACTATTAATTATGTTTGGCATATTAATTATTACATATATATTCTAACTTTGAAAATAACTCGAATTCAATACTCAGAAGATCACGAACTTCCAGTGAGATTACTGCAATAGATTTCACATATCGAGTGGGTGTATTTGCTTCATAGAGTCTAATTTGTTTCTCAAAGGGTTGCTATCAAAGTGAGAGATCAGTTTCCATCACATGCTCTAAATGCCTAGAAAATACACAGAATAGTACAAGTATTTCAAATGAAGAAAAGCCTCTTACCATTTTAATTAGATAGTACGTATTTTTTATAAAATGATCAAATACGAGGTCCTTCTGGAAATTCCAAATTTACTAGAAATTATTAAAACGCGTCCCGGACAAAATTTAAGAAAAGTTCTAAAAACCATATTTTACAAAGATGTATCTGTTCTTTAAAATTAAAGAGTAATATTTCGAACTGAACAGTCGCCTGCAGTCATTTGCGGAGTACATATTGCGCTAGAAGTAAGTCCTTTTTGCAGGTTTCCGTCACGCTCTCAAATTTCCACAAGTAGTAGGACTGTCTTTATAAAGGCCAGGAGAAGCAGCATAACGATTTAGGTGTATAATGGATGGTAGAGTATGTCAGGAACTCATTATATGCTCTAACAGTCACTTTTGATAATTTGCGGAGTAAATATTGCGCTAGAAGTAAGCTCTTTTTGAAGGCTTCCGTCACGCTCTCAAATTTCCACAAGTAGTAGGACTTTCTTTATAAAGCCCGGGAGAAGCAGTATAAGGATTTATGTATAGAATGGATGATAGGGGATATCAGGAACCAATCATATGTTCTAACAGTAACTTTTGATAATTTTTGGAGTAAATATTGCGCTAGAAGTAAGCTCTTTTTGAAGGCTTTCGTCACGCTCTCAAATTTCCACAAGTAGTATGACTTTCTTTATAAAGCCCAGGAGAAGCAGTATAAAGATTTATGTATAGAATGGATGATAGGGGATATCAGGAACCAAACATATGTTCTAACAGTAACTTTTGATAATTTTTGGAGTTAATATTGCGCTAGAAGTAAGCTCTTTTTGCAGGCTTCCGTCACGCTCCCAAATTTCCGCAAGTAGTAGGACTGTCTTTATAAAGCCCAGGAGAAGTAGTATGACGATTTATGTATAGAATGGATAGTACGGGATATCAGGAACAAATTGTATGTTCTAACAGTAACTCTCGACAATTTGCGGAGTAAATAATGCGCTAAAAGTAAGCCCTTTCTGCAGGCTTACGTCACACTCTAAAAGTTCCACAAGTAGTAGGAATGTCTTTATAAAGCCCAGGAGAAGCAGTATAGGGATTTATGTATAGAATGGATGTTAGGGTATGTCAGAAACCAACTATATGCTTTAACAGTCACTTTTAATAATTTGCGGAGTAAATATTGCGCTAGAAGTATGCCATTCTTGCAGGCTTCCATCACGCTTTCAAAGTTCCACAAGTAGTAGGACTATCTTTATAAAGCCGAGGAGAAGCAGTATAACGATTTACGTATAGAATGGATGCTAGGATATGTCATGAACCAATTATATGCTCTAACAGTCACTTTTGATAATTTCCGGAGAAAATATTGCGCTAGAAGTAAGGCATTTTTGCAGGCTTCCGTCACGGTCTCAAAGTTTCACAAGTAGTAGGACTGACTTCATAAAGCCCAGAAGAAGCAGTAGAAGGATTGATGTATAAAATGGATAATGGGGGATTTCAGGAATCAAATGCATGCTCGAATTCTGAGAATTTGCGGAGTAAATATTGCGCTAGAAATAAATATTTCTGTATGCTTCCGTCACGCAATGAAAGTGCCAAAAGTATTAATACTGCATTTGAAAATCCCACAAGGAGCAATAGCAGGACTTATGTATAGAATGTATGGTGGGGGATGTCAGGAACCAATTACATGCTCAAACTATCGCCCCTGAGAATTTGGAGAGTAAATTTTGCGCGAAAAATAAACTGACGAAGGTCAGTAAAGAAAACTGAAATGATAAAAGAATTGATTTACTTAATTTCAAATCGGATAATTAATGGATTAACATAATTTGACAAAAGCAAAAGAAAGATTCATGAAAATCTGATAATATTTTCAGTACTGATAAAATGTACAAAATTCAAACAAAAGTACAGAAAATACACTGTAGCGCGAGATTTTTCAAATCGAGATTTTTCAAAGCATCATTGTTAACTCTGTAACGGCGGTTTCAATCCTATATATAAAAACTCCTAATCCTTATTAGTAGCGCATGGGTGCTGAATCTTACAATGGTCAAGTTAATCACGTATTTTATAGCGACTGGCGACATCTTTCTTCAACCTAAAAAATCAAACGAAATAGAAAACTAGATTTCTACTTTTATCGATTGCCGATAATTATTAACGTTTTGCGTCTTTTTTTCACTTTCAATAACAGCTGTTATTTTTAATGAATTATTAACATGTATAATATTTAAATTTGTTTCTCATAATTCTTCAATAGTTAAGTTAAATTACTGAAGATACTTTTCACCAGAATGGGGTTTATTCAATGTTACAGGAATAATAATTTAAATTTTATGTTGAAATCTCATTTTTTTAATAATATAAAAGAATATTAAATTAATGGATATATTGTGAAATCATTAAGTTTAATAATATTATGATATAAATTATAATGAAAAATGTTATCTGAATATAAAGTTATCATAAACTAAATTAGAATTAAATGAATTTATTATTTTCATGTTCTAATTATATTAATTATTTAATGATAAAAATATCTAT
>NC_046659.1:131144178-131154050 GCF_010883055.1 Belonocnema kinseyi | reverse complement strand
ATTCGAACGTTTTAGTTATAATAATATTTTATTTATTTTTGTATCTGCAAATTATAAATCTTAATAATTTAATGTTATAGATGCTATTAAATACTTATAATAATATTATATTTATATTTTAAACTTTAAAATTATGTACAAAATAAAAATTAAATATAATTTAAATAAATTTTTAATTGGTTTATTCAACGTTACAGGAATGATTATTTAAAGTTTATTTTAAAATTTTATTTTTTGAAATAATATAAACGATTATTAAATTAATAGATATATTGCGAAATAATTCGGTTTAATAATATTATTATATGAATTATAATTAAAATTTTAATTAAAGCATAAAGTTATTATAAGCTAAATTACAACTAAATGAATTGATTATATTCATTTTTTAATTATGTTATTGATTTAATGATCAACAACTTGTTATTTATAGATTAAAATTAAATAATACTGTATTTTTTAATGTTATCTAATAAAAATTTATTAACTATTTAATATTGGAGCTATAATAATTATAAATTTTACATAAATGAGTCATTAACAAAATATGTTTTTTTCACGTTTTAGTTATAATAATAATATTTTCATGATTTATATATTTGCAAATTATAAAGCTTAATAATATTATGTTATGCATGCTCATAATTTTAACAATAATATTATATTCATATTTCATATTTTTAAATTATTTACAAATTTAAAATTAAATATAATTTTAATAAATTTTTAATTGGTTTGTTCAATGTTATGGGAATAATGTTTTAATTTTTTCCTTAAAATATAATTTTGTTAAATAATATAAAAGATAATTAAATTAATAGATATATTGTGACATCATTAAGTTTAATAATATTTTAATTTTAATTGAAATTTAATCATAAAAAAAATATCAAGTTCATAAAGATTGGATTTAAATTGTTTAATATTAATCAGATAAATATGTTATTTCCTCTCAGATTATGTAATTAAATATTAGCTGTTACTTTCGGAATAAAATATTCTTTTTTTCTTTTAAATACTGGTATTACAACTATATATAATTTTTTATGGTGCTTCTGATATTATGAAATGAGTATTTAAATTCAATTTTTTCAAATTTAATTTTTAAAAAATGCAGTTTCAAATTTGAATGAGAATATAATGTAAACATTATTTTAATGTTTTCATGAAAATAATTATATAATGCTTTTTATGTTGTGAAATGATTAATTAATTCTCAACTGATTTGACCAAATCTCACATGTTCCTGAAATAATTTACGAGTTTATTAATAAAAAAAAAATTATAAATTAAAGTTTAAATTTAAAAAACTAAAAATTATTAAAAGGTTTTAGTGAGGATTATATTTTAATGTTTCTTATTTTGTGAAATGACTAATTGATATAAGCTGAATATTTTTTTTATAATATTTAATTGAATAAGATTAAAATTTATTGCCTCAAATTCAAGTAACATAAGTAACAAATGAATTAGTTAATTTAGTATTTTATGCTGGGCAATAATTGTTTCTCAACATCTTGCTACTATATTAAAAATTCCAGAGTTTTTAAGAAGAAAAAATTTTTTCACTTTTCACATCTGGGTAATCTTTTTTTTTTAATTTTTAAAGAGATAAGTGAAATAAAATTGTTGAACAAAACTTATATTGAGAATTAGAACAATAGAAGCGTTTTAACAATTTCGAAATATTTTGAGAATAAATATTTTAAACAATTTTGGGAAAATTTTAAGCAGTTAATATTTCACTTTGAAATAATAATCAAAAATTTTTAATATTTCAAAATTGTTTTAAAAAAAATATGGAAGATTTTGAGAAAATTATTTCCATTTTTCAGGATTTTATTTCAATTTAGGTAAATTTAGTTTTTTAGGGCGTCAAGAGAAGGAAAAATATATAGTTTAGATTCAGGAGAAACTTTGAAACAATTTTCTAATAGTGAGTTCTAAGAGATTATTACAAAAGGTTACAAAACGTTTTAAATTATTTCATAAAATTTACAAAAAAAGGGTTTAAACGTTTTTAAAGCAACATCATACCATAATATGTAATTTTAGAACAAATTTTAGTAAATTTAAGAGATATGTAGAAGTTTTGAAACGATTAAAAATAATGAAAATTTATAAGATATTTTAGGACTTTTAAAAAAATTCAGGATAACGACATAAATTCTTTAGGTTCCCAAAACAATTTCTTTCGATTTTTTAATTTAAAAAATGCGCTTCAGGAGAAAATTCAAAAAGATTTTGAAACATCAAATATTTCCATAAATTTCTAAAAAGAGTAAAAGATTTTAAAGCAAAATGTTTCAATTTGATAACATTAAAAAATAAAAAATAAAATAAACCATAAAGTTCTATAAATATTGCGAATATTTAAGGAGAATATAGAAGACTTTTAAATTGCAGAAGATTTAAAAAAATGCAGATTTATGTGAAAGTTTTTAAACAAAAAGAAAGCGAGACGATAAAAACGTAAACGTCTGGACACTAATGTTTTTTTTCCCAATTCAAAATGGTGAAAAAAATGTGTGGAAAACTGAAAACCTATATCGTAAAGTATCGCATGCCCTGAATTAAAATAACTTTGAAAGGTCTCAAGTGAAGAAATAAATGTTATTTAAGTTCCTAGGAAAATTGGGGATGTTTTGAGGCAGCCTTTTACATTTTAAATAACTTTTTAAAATTTGAAGAAAAATTCCAGTCAGATAAAAATATTTTCAAGAATTTAGGAGGCATTATATAGATTTTTAATTTTAAAAGTTCTTGAACTTTTCCTTTTATTTTGTAAAATCCCCTAAAGTGTTTTTTTTTATTCTAGATTTTTTTTTGACTTATGGAATATTTATTAATTTTTCTAAAATTATAAAAGTCCTAAATATCTTTTGAAAAGGCTAAAAATTTTCTAATAATTTGTAAAATCCTGTAAAATAAAATATATATTGTTTAAATCTTCTAATTTCTTTTTTTGACATATCTGAAATAATTAAAAATCATTAAAAGCATTGTTGTGTTACTTCAAAATATTGTTTAATGTATTTTTATACCGCACTTTATCCTAAAAATCTATTTTTAATCAAAAAACGTCTATTGAGTTTTTTAAACTAGTGCAAAAAAAATGTTATTTAACTGCAGTTAGGATGTCGGAAGGTAAAAGGGTTTAAAATAACTTTACGTAATATTTGAACAAGAATATAAGTTTTCAGGAAAGTGTTTTAAATTGTTATTAGAAAATTCAGTAAATAATAAAAATGAGTATGAAAAAGAGCGCGGACGCGCGCGCGCACACAATAGTCTAGTATAATGAAAATTAACTTAAATCATCGCAAGCGTACTTCCACAATGCAAATAATTCCAATTTATGTTGAAACAAATGTTTTCTTTTTTGTATATGCTTTAAATTAGTGTAACTGTGATTGTTATTCAATTTTTTTTTTAAACAACAACAATCGTAATTGTTATAAGTCATTTTTTGCAAAACTTTGGAATTTGTGGTTTTTTCTATGTCGAGTTTTTCTTTATTATCTAAATTATTATACAAATTTCTAAAACAAATACGTGTTTCATTATATTTGTTAAAGTATAACGATTGCTGGTTTTGTAAACAAATTAAATAAGTAAATATAAAACCTTGGCCTAGAAAATAATTTTGTTTGCACTGAAGCTACTCTAAATTTTTGTTTTAGAGATTCACTTAAATTTTTTATATGTAAAATTGACAATAAAAAATTTTATTATTTAATTTGAGTATCAAGAAATTTTCATGTATTTAAATAATATTCTAATTTTTGTTGAGGAAAATTTGTTCTGATCCAGAAGTATTTTACGTTATTGTGGGGATGATTGTCCGTAACATTTTCTATAAAATATTAATGATTGTAATTAAAAAAAAATTTGTATAGCAAATTTTGGAATTTGTGGGTTTTGAATTTAGGATTTCCCTTCATCATCAGAATTTAATTTCTTTACATAATTCACACATGTTTTATTTTAACAAATATAATTGAACCTATGTTATTTTATAGATGATCTGAATCAATTCACATCATGAAGGAGAATCCAAAATTAAAAACACATATTCCAGAAATTTCCAGAAAAATTGTTTATAACAAATGTAATTGTTAATGTTTTATCGACATTTTTACTGGCAATCACTGTCACAATAATTTAAAATATTCCCAGATAAGAAGAAATTTTGTTCAACCAACAATTAGAATATTTTTTAAAGCAGCTTCCACGCAAAAAAAAAAATTTCACAACAAAGTTTCATATTTATTTCCTTTAATTGTTTACAAAATCAACAATTGTTTTATTTTAACAAATATAATTAAGCACTGATTACTTTTAGAAATATATACATCAATTCAGAGGATAAGGCAAAAGATGAAATAAAAAAATCACTAATTCCGGAATTTTGCAAACAATTGTTTATAACAATTTTGATTGTTGTTGTTTGATAAAGATTGTGACTGAAAATTACTCCCACAATAATTTAAACAATTCATATCCCAGAACAGATTTTTTTCAACAAATTTTAAGATATTTGGCAATTTCTTAATTGAATTTCTTTATAATCATTAAATTATACAATAATCACATTATTTTTATTCTTGGAATACTCTTACCACTCATATTTTTAACCCCATTTTTATTTAATCTGTTTTCAATATTCACTATTTGAAATTAAAGTGCAAATTATTCTTTGAAATAATTATTCTTTCTTGATAAAAATTTAGCCCCTATCGATTGAAAACTTTTCTCTGTTACAAAAGTTCTTATTCCACAAACACGATTTTTGCTTGGCACGATGACAATCTCACAATAATTATTTACAACATAAGTGAATCGGTTTACTTTAGAAAAATAAAATTTCATATTTTTAAGTTTTCAACTGAGTAATAATTTGTTGAAGCATTTATGATAAAAACCAGAAAGAGGGTGACAAAAAACTAAATAGCTTTCTTGTATTTAAAGCTCCCTGCTTGACAAGCATTTCTGTTCTATTTCCCTTTCTCATTCTTGATCCTCTTAGTACTTCTTGGTTGTAAAAGCGTTCTGCATTTTTAAAAAGCAGGGAGTATTCTCTGCTTCAAGTAGAATTTCAAGGAGATTCCAGAATACTGTTGAATCAGTGGAATTGAAAAGCTTTTACTTAATTTTACCTTAAAATTTCATACGTTTCAGTCAATTATTAATTATCTAAATTGTGAATAGTCCCTAGAGCTTAAATGGAAGCTCATTTACTATTGTCTTATCTCAAAAGAAGTATAAAATGTGAAAAAATTGATTAATAAATACACAAATTAAGGCGACAATGTGCTTAATATTACTAATAATTTTTTTAGCCATAGAATATAATTATTTTTTAATTTGTTCAATGATAAACAATTCTAGTTTTAAATAACTCAATGTTAAAAGTTTAAAGCTGAAAGGTTATCCCATTTCCACCTTTAAAACTTAATGTTTCGAAAAGTCATTGATAATGTCCTAAATAACGAATGTCTGCAAAATTTCGAAAAAGGTGGAAAAAGGGAAAAATTAAAATAAATGACGATGGCTTTTTGAAATAAAAATTGGTTCTATAGTGGTGAAATAAGGTCATGCAATTTTTTAATTGCGAATTTAAACAAATTTTCCTGCGCTTACAAAGCTTATACTAACTTTTGACGTACATTTTTCAGTAATAATAAATGTTTCTAAAACTTTTAAATCGATAAATTTTTTGTTCAAAGAACTTTTGTTTAAGTGATACAGTTTTTTAAATGAGTGAAAATTACATTTGAGAAGATTTTGAGAACAAAAAGCGATTTTTCTTCAACTTTTCAGCTTCTTGAAAAAGGCATAAACCGCTAAATCCGCAAATTTTTGACAATTTCAATGTCTACTAATTTTTTGTTAGGGCTACAGAAACTATAAGTAAGTGAACATTGTATAACTATTAATTTAACAGAAAATATCTGTCAATGGTGAAATCATTTTTAAGAAAATCGACCTTTTTTAAACTTTTTTCACTGAAATGTTTAGTTATTGCATTTTCGTGTCATATTATGAAAATAGTGCAATAATAGTAATAATTTTTTTCAAATAAACTTTTTTTAAAATTGTTGATAGTCACATTGAAGGAAGTTAAATTCTCAACAAATTTTTAATTCAAAAACAAATATTTAAAATGTTAAATTTACAAAACCTCATACTAAAATTTAATCATCAAACAATAATAATGATAAATAATATAATGAAATTTAATATAGCTCAATTACATTTGTTTAAATACAAATTGTTCAGAAATGGTTAATAAGAATTTCAGGAAGAAAGGAAAATAAGGGCCTAGGGTGGACAGAGAGGATAAGAGAAAGGAAAGCTGAGAAAGTGGGAAAAAATTAGTGAAGAGGAATGAGGAGGAGTAAGGGGTAATACACAAAAAGTAGGGGAAGTGATTAGCAATAAGTATGGGGAGGGAAGTGGTAAAAAAATAGAAGCGGAGAAGTACGGAAAATGAGGGCAAATGAAAAGAAATTCGCTTATAGAGTGCGGGAAACATTGAAAGGGAAAGTAGACGAAGTGATAAGAAATGGGTAGGAGAAATTATGGGGAAAGTAAGGAAAAATAAGGGGTAGAGAAGTATCAAAACTGAAATGAGTAATAGTGGGTAATGTTGGTAGATAGAGGAGGGGGGTGTGAGATCTAGGAAAGTGAGGAGAAGAAAAAGTAGTGGAAAAAGTATTTCAGGAAGGAGGTGGTATCGAAGATTAAAGTTTGGGAAGGAGAGGTGGTAAGAGCAATGATACATGAGGAGAGAGGTAGTAGGGAATTGGAGTGAAGAAGTAAGATAAGTATGGGGAGAAAAACTAGGATAAGTGAGTGTTATAAGCGCGTAGGTTAAGTAGGGAGGATGAGTGAAGGGAAAGTAGAGAAAGTGGGGAGAAATAAGTGAAGAGGAACAAGGAAGAGTAAGGGGTAATATGAAAAGAAAAAGTGAAAATTATAAGAAGTAAGATTGGGCAGAAAAGAGGTGGAAAAATGTAAGCGGGGAAGTAGGGAAAATGTGTAGAAACTTGAGGATACAGTGTAAGAAATATATGAATGTAAAATAGTGAAAGTTATTGGAGGTACAGAGGGAGTAAGAGGAAGAGTATAAGGCTAATGCTCGTGAATAGAAGAGTAGAAGTAAGATTTGCTAAAGTGAGAAGAACGAAAACTAGTGGAGGAAGATTTCCAGGAAAGTGGCAGAAAAGGAGGTTAAAGTGTGCGAAGTGCATGTAGAGGCAGCGGTGATACATGAAGGGACAGAAAGTAGAGGAATAGAATGTGGAAAAGTAGTAAAATGAAGGGGCTCAAAAAAATCAGGGAAATAAGGGCGCAGAGTTATCAGGAGGGATGAGAAAAAGAAAAGTGGAGTAACTCTGGAGAGGTAAGGGGCGAAAAAGAAATCGTAGGGGGGCTTAATAATGGTGGGAATATAGACGAAGTAAAATAGAGAAAATAGAGGAAACAAGGAGAAATACGATGACGCATTGTAGGACGTAGGGGAATGTAAAATAGAGGAAGTAATAGGCAATTCGTAGGTAGGTGAATTAAGCAAAAGTGAGGGGTGGGGACGCGTAGGTGAAAGTAGGGTGTGGAAGTAGGAGAAATTATATGGGGGGGGGGGATAAGGGGTCAAGGAGTAGGTGAAATAAGTGGAGGGCTATTAGAAAAGTGCTGGTGAGTAGGGAGGAGTGTGAGGTCTGAGAAAGGGAGGAGAGGGAAAAGTGGAAAAGGAAAAATTTGGAAAAGGGAGAGGAAACGAATTTTGATACGAAAAGCTATTTGTAGGCGCATGTTCCGTACTTTTAGTATTTTTTAAAATTTTTATGTAGTATTAGTCTGTATGTGAAACGTACATTCTGGTTCAACTCCATTAAACGAGATGCGTTTAGAAGCTGAGTGGCAGAGCTTCCAGTGTTCGAGTCAATATGAGCGAAAGCAATCTTGGTTGATGCACTTGAACGACGTTAATGTATTCTACTGAACTGCAATATGTGGGAGTGGTATTGCCTATTAATCTATCACCTAATAATTAATTATAAAGGTCCAATCAAATAAAAAAATGTCTCAAAAATCAAATAAATAAATTAGGTAGATGAATAATTGATAAGAGGGCATTCTAATTATTTTTAGAAAAAACACTGATTTATTATGTTAATCTGTAAATCGGCATAAGGGCGGAATGATATTGCTAAAAATAAATGAATCCTTTGCGCTAAGAAAAACTAATGTGTGAGTAGATAGCTGAAAAAAGTAAAGAAAAAATTTAAGATAGGTTAATATTAATACAAAATTAAATATGAAATTTTTTTTATCTAATTTATAACTTTTTGACAAGTTGAATATTTCAAACCTGAAGTTTTTTCAGCTTGAACCAAAGAAATGTGTTGTTCTTTTATTTTCATAGTATGTATGACCAAACCAAAAGAAAAGAGATTTTCACACATTTAGAAATTGTAAATCGGTCAATTTTTTTCTAATTTATCATTTTTTATTAGTAATTATTAGTTAAAAGTGTACATAAAAATTTGTTATAATTTTTAAACGAAAAAATATTGTTTAAGTTATGATATCAGAAAAAAATTGAAAATATCAACCGATTTCAAGGAAAAGTTTTTTACTTCTTTCTCATGAAAGCGAACACATTTCTTTTCTTCGGCTGAAATAATTCGAATAAATCTAGCATTTTCTGTCCGCCCTAATCCCAATTCGTTATGTAAAAAAGGTCGATTTCTTGCTGAGAAATTCCGGTAGAAGACGTTTTTACAAAACCATCTGAGAAGTTTTACTGATTTTTAATGCTATCAGCACTAAATTTATATTTCTTTGGTTGTGGGATATTCATGCTTGAGAATTTAAAAAAATGTAAATTGCTCACTTTGTTCATTTAAATTTATTTTAGAGTGAATTTGTTTAATAATGTCTCTTGAAAACGTTGGCTTTTAGTTCAAAAATAAAATATCAATAAATATATTAGACATATATGAGAAATTCTATTGCAAATCATCTTAATAAATTCGTATTTTGATATTTGTTTAACACTATATCAAACAATTTTCCAATTTGAAAAAAACTTTCAATCTGTTTATTCGTAAGATAATGCATTTTTGATTTTCTTTATTTTTTTTTATAGATAGTGTACAATGTCCTCTAAAAGCCTTGTGAACATAAAAATGAGAGCGCTAGAGGCTCTAAACTCTGAAGTATGCGCATCCAAGTATAATATTCGCCCACGGTTTACATGGCTCTTCATATCACGAATATCGCCTCTCCGTACGTTTTTAATTATAGCTCGAAAACCAAGAGAGATACGATTTTAATATTCACAGGGCTTTTAAAGCACACTGTAATATATTTACAAATATATTAAAACAAAATGACAAATAGATTTTTTTAAATTCAGTTAAAAAATTTGTTAATAAGAAATTTAAAAAATTGTGAAATGCAAAAAATATGTCTTAAAGAATATATCCTAAAATAAAAGGTACAAAAAATACATCTTTATATATTTAAAAACACTAAAGTTATATCAGTTTGAAGAAAAGGACCGAAATTTTTCAGTTTAAATATCTCCTAAGTCTTTGAAATTGTTCGAAGACTTTTTTTGTAACACCAGATAGACGGGTTACTAGAATTTTTATCTAAATTACTAGCAATAGATTGAATTTTTCAGATGATATTATGTATCATATATGATACATTTCATTTCATATATCAGATATCATATATTATATCTCATCTTAAATTTTTACTTCTCGTATCACATACATTATATCTTATACCATATTATATTGTATAATACCACACCACACCATACCATACCATACCATACCATACCATACCATACC
>NC_046659.1:131125660-131144078 GCF_010883055.1 Belonocnema kinseyi | reverse complement strand
ATACCATACCATACCATACCATACCATACCATACCATACCATACCATACCATACCATACCATACCATACCATACCATACCATACCATACCATACCATACCATGCCATACCATACCATAACATACCACACTATACCATTTCATAGCATACCATACCATACTATACCATACTATACCAGTTCCATATCATATTATGTTATCTCATACTATTATACATTATAGCATATTATAACACAACATATAATGATAAACCATAAAATACCATACCAAACCATACTATATCATACTATATAATATCATACAGTACCATGATATACTATACCATAGTATGACCTGCAATCACATATTACACAATATCATACTATATTAGCCCATGCTACACCATGCTGTATTGTACCATATCACACCGAACAATATTATATATTATCTATATTATACCATACTATACTATACCTTATGAAACTATATTATATTATTTCATATCATATTATACCATATTATACTATATAATCACATACTACACCGTGCCACATTATATCGTACCGAACGTTAATATACCATACCATATAATACCATACCATATAATATCTTATCATATGATACCATAACATACTATATTAACTCATATAACACCATGTTATATTAAATCATACCGAACTATACTACATATCACTATGCAATATCATATGATACCATAACATACTATATTAACTCATATAACACCATTTTATATTAAATCATACCGAACTATACTACATCACACTATGCAATATCATAACATACCATGCCGGACCATACCATACCATATCATAATGTACAGTACCATATCATTATATTATACCATATAATATTTTAATCTATCATCATACAATACTATATTATAACATATCAAACCATAATATGTTATATTATATCATATCATAACATACAAAACTGCACCATACTATGCAATACCATAAGGTACAGTACCACATAATATCATAATGTCAGACTATACCACACTATATTATAATATATCAAACCATATTACATGATATCATGTAATATATCATATCATATGATATAATTCCATATCATACAAAAACATACTGTACCATACTATGAAACATCATACCATACCATTACGTACAGTACTATATTTTACTATATCATACCATATTAGTCAGACCATACCATACTATATTGTAACATATCAAAACATATAAGATTACACCATATCATATTATACTATATCATATCATACCATACGATATCATATCATATCATATATCATAACATATATTAACATAATATCAAAAAAGCATGAATTAGCATGACAAACTAAATTTAACAATTCAAGAAAGGAAACAATTTTAGTTATTTACTTCAATATCAATGGAAAATCTTTTCGTCTCGAAAAAATAAGGATTAAATTACGAAAACCCTTGACAGGCGACGAGTGTTGACGGGAAGTGACGCTGTCATTTCAAGATGAAAGAGACTAAATGAAAACTTAATTATAGTATGATAGCTTCAAACAAAAAAATAACTGGTTTGCTAATACATAATACGTAAGAAATAAATAAACTAAGTAATAGAATTGGAAAATAAATAGATAAATATATAAAACATTTAGTAAACAAATATATTAAGTAATAATTTGCCAAATAAACGAAAAATCGATAATTATTTGATATCCTGTTCGAAAATATTAACTTTTTGTTTATTTTCTAGAATTCTATACTTTTTCAGGCGATTTGTCAATCATTTTTCATATTGCATTGGCAATAGTGAGTGCCATTTTGAGTCTGGGTGGTTTTCCATCGATAATATATTTTTCCCAGTGGAAAATAAAATTGAAATCTATCCAAGCAAAACGATGCACTCTGGTGTAAATCTGCAAATTAGCACTCAGGAAGGGAAACAGGTTCCAATTTTTAACCCATGTGGGATTTTCTTAAATTAAAGAGTAGTACATTCTCACGAAACTTTCACAGTAATATTTAATTTTTTTCAATTTCAGGCATTTTTTAAAAGCGAAATTAGAAAATAAATATGGGAAAAAAACGTTTGAAAAAGGCATATAAATAATATTAAAACAATTATTTAGGTGTAAACTTTATTTTTAACTCGAAAAAATTAAAAAAAAAACAAGTTGATTTACAGATTCTGTGATTTTTTCGCTTCCTACTTTTTATTCGAAAAATAAAATTTCCATTTCTACCTTTTCGAAAGTGACAAAATTACACCCGAATATAGCACGGCACACTAATTTTTTCTGCAAAAATTGATAAAAATTTTCTGTTTATTCATTTAAATTATTAATAACAAAGCAGACGGCAAAAAGTTTTTCCAAAAAGAAATGATGATAATTATTTATTTGTTTATTCGAATGATTTATAACAAAAATAAATGTTTAATCAGTAACCGAACGAGGGATTTAGAAAAATTCTTTCGATAGCCATTAGTGTAAAAAAAAAATTTCGAGAAAAATACACTAAAATATTCAATTTGCTAACTTAAATTGTTTAAAACAAATCATAATGCTGTCCTTGATCATTTTCTAAAGTTTAATAAGCATAATAAGCTACTTCGGTATATATTGGAGAGAAAATAATTTTTCCCTAAAAAAAAATGATTAAAGTTGTGCATTTGTGTAATTTAATTATTTATAACAAAGTTAAATTTCCAGATTTAACAATATTTTAAAGCATAAAAACTCTAAAGAGCTATTATCATACATATAAGATAGAAAAAAAATCCATTCGAAAAAGGAAGAAAATTTTCTATTTGTCAACTTGGAAAAATTATATTTGTCAAATAAGATTATTTACAACAAAGCAACAAATCATTGTAATTAAAACAACAAGCACGGCTATAAACCACTTTCTTGACCAAATAATTAGATTGCAGACTTTTCTACTGAATTTATTTCTGAAAATAATGTAAATTGAATAAAATTTGTTAAAATACAACAATTATGATTTTTATAAATATTTTAGTGAACTGGTAAACAAATTTAGTGTTCTTTGATTGAAAGCACCTTTAATCGACTGAATTTATATAGATTTTCCTGATCACAATTTTCATATGAATTTATTAATTAAAATATAACAATTTTAATTTTTATAAACAATTGAGTTTAGCAAATGCAAAATGATGGAATTTTTGTGTCAAAATTGTTTCTTTTCTGTAAAAGCAACTAAAATTTTGCGTAAATTATTTAAGTTAGTCACACATTTTGAATAAAAATTGTTAATAATAATTTCTTCGAACAAGTTTTATAAAGCAAAAGAAAAATGGTAAATTTGAATATTCCGACATAAAAAATGGTTTTTAGTGGTTAACTCTAACTTTGCATGTCATTTTTGACATGAAAAGACCGCTGAAAAGCATTATACTTGATTGATGTTTGTAAGTATTCTAAAGCCTTTCCACAGATCTATCATTTTTCTGATAAATAAGAGATGAGGAATTTATTATTTATTACTAAAGTGTTGATATGAGTAATTCACAGTTACTTTTATTTACAAAAAAAAATTTATGAGTTATGAATTCTACTGGAAGTTGAAATAATATTAGCACAGCATAAAGTTATTTCCTTTTATTTATAATAACAAAAAGCGTTTCAAATAGGCAGCTTTTGCATTTGTTATTTATTTAAAACGTTTGTTTTTCGTAATTCTAAAAAGTCAATTTTTTCACTCTTTACGATTGTATCAAATTCTAGGAACATTTTGTTCTAAATTTAGAAAATAAAAAAACAATATTTTGTATTTTTTTGGATATATTTTCCAGTTTGATAATATTTTCAATTTTCTTGAAGCTCTAAAATTTCTGAACGTCTTTTGAACTTACTTGAATTTATCCTAAAATTTTTTTTGATCGTGTAAAAAAAAATTGCTTCAAAACCTTCAAGGTTATTTTTTGAAATTTTTTGAAATGAATTGAACTCTTTCAAAAGTTGTGCCTAAAATTTAATTATTAAGAGCGAGAAAATAAAACAAAATTTCCAAGAATGTAACGATTATTTTTTTGATTTTTGTAAGCCTTTACAGTTTATTTAAACGGTTCTAATTTTTTTTTAAATATTTTACAATCTTTTCAATTTTTAAATTATTTTTAACTTTTTTTAAACTTCTAAATATATGTTAAATGAAAATCATACTGCCTAATTTTGGAAAATCTATATTTTGTTTCAAATTTTTTGAAATATTTTTGGGTCCTTAATTATTTTTGACTCATTTTAAAGCTTCTAAATATCTCATAAACTCACCCTCATTTTTTCTAAAATTTTGTGATATTTCAAAAGTGCAACATTTTCCTTTAAAATCTTTGACATTTTATTCTCTCAATATTTTAAGGAATTATTTGAAATTTTATTAAATCTTCAAAAATATTTGGTTAAACTTTTTAATAATATTTTATTTAAATCTGTATTGTGTTTTAAATACTTTCAAATTTTTAAAAATTTTATATTATTATTTAATCTTCTCAAATTTTCTAAATATCTCTATAACTTCGTGAAATTTTGTATAAAATGTTGTGATATTGCAAAATTGTACCTTATTGCTTAAAAATCGTATTAATTCTTTTTTCAAATTTAAGAAAAACATTTTGCATATTTTAAAAGCTTTATGAACTGTTTCTTCTAATTCATTTTTTGAAATAAGAAAGGGCTTTAATTTTCCTAGGTATCTTCAGAAATTAAAAAAATATATTTTGAGACCTTTGAATATTGACAACAGCTTCAAAATTTGGTTCCAAATCTTCAAAAATCTGCATATCCATTCATTCGAAACTTCCAAATATCTCTTAAACCTTCTTCATTTTTTCATAAATTGGGTAATATTGCAAAATAGAACATTTTTGCTTTAAAATATTTTACAGTCTTTGCTTAAATTTTATGAAATCATTTGAAATGTTTCAAAATTATTTTTTTTTTAATTAAGCTCTTTAAACCTTTAAAAATTCTTCACAACGTTTTAATTTTTTGTAGCACTTTCATTCGGTGATTTTTTAATATAATAATAATAAAAAATTATTCAAATGTTTTAAACTGCAGTATTATGTTCGCTATAAGTGTCTTTTCTGATTTAATTATGTAATAAATAAATATGAGCAGTTCAAAAAAAGTTCTCAGTTTCTAAATTTCTTGAAGTAAAATATTTTTTAGTGAAAATTTAATGAAAAATAATTCAAAAATTTGCTCTTATGTCTTTCGCCTTACGTATTTTCACTTTTTAAATTATTATAGAATCTTTGAAAAAATTATAAAACTTTAAAATATTTTTTCAAATCATTCAAAGTTTTTATAACTTTTTTAAAAATCCGTCAAAGCTTTAAAAAAGACGATCCTTCTCATCACTTTGAAAGTAGAAAACTCTTTACAGACTTTGTATAGTTTGGAAAAAAAATTAAGGATAAATTATTTACCAATTTAAAAAAATATTCACAATTATAATGTTCTCTTTTATCAATAATATTTTTAAAACATTTAGAAAACATTTTTCTTCTAGTTCTATAAATAGAATCATTTTTTTTTTAAACATTTAGTACAAAATTCAAAAACAAAATTGTTGCTTTTATAATTAATAAACGATTTACAATTTAAATGTTCTCTTTTACAAAAAAAAATGTTTAGAATTAAAATTCCACATTTGCAAAATTCAACTTAAAAAATTCCAGAAAATTCAAAAAACCAAACAGAAAAGTCTCTTTCACACAGTGTCAGGTATTTTGCAGCATATGCACATTTTTCGTAGAGTTACTTCATGTCGCAAAAAGAAATGTCCCATTTCGGTTAATTAACGTAACATAATTAAATGTTTGCGAATTCCCAGCGAGACTAGAAATGCTATACACACCTCATAAGGATTTTAATTACATCCTGTAATTAGTGATAATAACGTCCTAGAGTATGATATATTACGTGTATAAGATTGCCACATCATTAGATAATGTTGTAAACCACAGAATCGAATTTAATTCAGATTTGAGAGATGTAGTCCATACTAAAGTTTGGTACATTGTGGTTATAAATAGATTGATAATCGGTCAAGAGGAAACACACTGATATCTATCCGGAATCAGAATATCGCATATTGAATTCGATTGAAATTTTAATTGAGGACGATGCCGCGAATCCAGTAAATAACTCGTGTTTCTACCAAAGTGTATCTCAATTAAAAACTATAGTAAAAAAATTATCTCTAATACTAAAAACAATCTAAGGTAGTTTTCAGTATATTGAAAAATCAGAGAAAAAGGTGCAATCAAATTTCATTTGATGCCAATCGATTAAAATAAATCAGATAAGTATGTCGGTTCAACAAAGAAAAGTAGGGGAAATGAGAGAAAATGAAGAGATCAATGGGTAATGAATGGAGAGAAAGTCGGGGAAATAAAAAGAAGGAAATCAAGGCAAATCAAGAAAGGGTAAGTGCGGATAATCAGGAAAAATGAGTAATAGGGAAGTGAGTGAAGTTTGGGAAAATAAAGAAAGGTGGAGTAGGGAAATTGAAAGAAACGGATTGGAGGGAAAGTGGGACAAGTTTCGTGAGGAAAAGTAACGGATATGAGGCAGGAGGAAGTGAGGAGAAATAAGGTGACTTGAAGTAGGTGAAATAGTAGAAATAAGAGAAGGGATAGTGGGAAAAATTAGAGGATACAAATAAAAGTGGGTATAGTGAGAGAAAATAAAGACAGGTGAAGAGGAATTAATTGAAGAGAACGTTAGGGGATTGAAAAGAAGGAAATCAGGGTCAATAATGAAAGGGTAGGTGCGGATAGTCAGGAAAAATAAGTCAAAGCGAAGTGAGTGATGTTTGGGAAAATGAAGAGAGGACGAGCATAGAGAACTGAAAGAAACTGATTGCAGGGAAATTAGGGTAGATGTGGTGAAGAAAAGTAAGGGATATAAGGTAGAAGGAAGAGAGAAAGTAAGGAGAAATAAGAGTTCTGGAAGTAGGTAAGGTAGTATAACTGAGGGAAGGGAAAGTGGGGGAATTCAGAAGAATTAAAGGTGGAGTTGGAAAAGTAAGAAGGGATGAGAGGAGATTAGCAATAACTTAAGGGTGAAAAACTTGGGGGAATGTAGGTAAGAAGGGTAGAGTAATTGAAGGAATATTAAGTAGGTTGAGTTAAGGTGAATGAGTAAAGAAGAATTACGTGAAGTGAGGGGAAATGAAAGGACAAAGGACCAAGGGAAGGTCATAAGGTAATGTGAAATGAGAGGAGTGTAAGTAGGAGAAGCAGCGATAAATGAAGAAAGGCCAAGTGGGGGAAAAAGGGCAAATGAGTAAAGCAAGAGTAGGAAAAGTGAGGGGCATGGAGGGAATAGAAAGTAGAGAATATATAAGAGATTAGGTAGTCGCATTAAGACGAAATACGGGAAGCGACAGAAGTTCAAGTAGACAGAAGTAAGAGGAAAAGAGGGTTAGGTAAGCAAAAAAAAAAGATGGGAAATGATTGGAGATAAAACAGAGGAAGTCAGGGGAAGGAGGTTAGAGGAAAGGTGCGGGAAAGAGAGGAGAAATGGCGAGAGCAAAATTATGTGCAGTAGTGCAAAGAAATCAGGGGAAACGAGGGAAGAGGAAGTAAGATAAAATAAGGAGAGGAAACCGAGGTGAAGGAATATAAATGAAGGAGAACAATTTAATAAAATGGAGGGAAATTTGGGAAAAAGGGTCAGGGTGGGGGAGGATTCAGAGAAAATTATTTAAGCAAAAGTAGGGTGAATTAGGGCAGAGAATTTAGAGAATATGAGACTGAGGGCAGTAGGAAAAGTAACTAAAAATTAGCGGAGAGAAGGTAGGTGAAGTGAGGGAAGATCGAAGGGCGAAGAGTATGGGAAGTAAGGGTAGGTTAGGGGACGCAATAAAGGGTAATACAAGGAAATAAAGAGTATAAGTAAATACAAATTAGGCGAAATATGGCAGAGAAAGTAGAGCAAATGATACAAAATAAGGAAAGCGGAGGAAGTCGGATCAGGGAAAATGAGGGATGGGAAACTAAAGAATGTTAAAGAAAATAAGGGATGGGTAAGTAAGAGAAATGACGGTAAGTCAGGGTAGGCTAAGTAGTGAACATAAAGGAGAGCTTATAAATTGTGGGAATAGGAAGTAGTGAGAAGGTAGGAAAAGAAATTAGGTAACAGAAAAATGAGAGAAAATAAGAAGAAACAATGAAAGAAGAACTAGTGGAATAAAAGGTAGAGAAAGTATTGGAAAATAAAGTAATGGGATGTAGGGTAAATAACAGAAGAGGAGGGGAGATAGAGCAGGAAAAATGTGAAGAAATGAGTGAAGAGAAAAAATCAGAGGTTACAATAAGTGAGGAGAAATTTGGAGAGGGGAATTTGGGGATGTGAAGGGAAATTTAAGAGGTGAATAAAGAGATGTAAGACGAAGTGAGGGGTGCGGAAGTAGGATAAATGGTGGGAACTGTGGGTAGGGTAAGTATAAGAAGTGAGGTGGAATTAGGCAGAAGAAGAATAGGAAGTCATTGTGAGGGCGGAGAATTATGGGAAATTATTCAAAATAAGTAAAAGTAGAGGAGGGGGGGGGGTGATCGACTACATTGGAGAATCATAAGCTTTTAAAAAATAATAATAATAAGTAATAAACAATAATTTAAATAAATGGATAATTGAATTCGATAAAAGTAACCCCTAAAGATACTAGACATAAAATATACTTAAACTAGGTATTATTTTCCATATTTCTATAATAATTTTTTTCAAATTGCCCTTAAAATTTTCATTTCACCTTGATAAAATAAAAAATAAAAATCCGAACATATTCTAATTTTTAACCTTAAAATTATCTGTATGAATTATTTAACATAGATCAAAAAAGTTTTTCCGAAATCACAAAAAATTAAAAAAACAGTCGATAAAATCTTAGAAAATAAAAAACCATTTTCTTTTGCACAACTCCCATGTACATGATATGTATGATATTTTGTTAGTGCTTTAAGTTTTTTGTTTGCTTCCTCAAATTCACTTATAAATATTTTATCATACAAATTTTTTAAATTCTAGTTCTAGAATATTTCTGAGTAAATGCGGTAAGCTAGGAAGAAGCTGGTTTTCAGATATCGGATATTGCTTTTATACGTGCATGGTGAAAAATAAATCAATAGAATAACGTTTCTGCCAGCTCCACCATAAATGCGAAAACAGTTTCTTATTTTAAATATAGAAATTGTTGAACACATTTTCTGGGAGAAAGATTTTCAATACGAATTAACTTTTTTCGAATATAAGTTAATAAATTTTAATTTAATGACCCTTTCATAAAAATCAAAAAGACAGGAAAGAAAATATTTATATTAAAAAAAGGATTATTGCTAAATTAAAAATTAACCTCACTCTAAACTTAGAAATACATTTTTTAAAGATGCAATAAATTTTAAAATTGAAAATAATTTTGATGTCAAAGCAAATATTTTCGTAAAAATCCAGATTTAGTTTAGTCCTAATCAGCCAAAATCGATATAACTTCAAAAACTGAATGTATAAATTGTTGAAGAAATTTCTCATTTATCGTATTTTGTTAAAACATAAATCACATGCGTGTATTTTTTCTTTTTTAGGGAAAAATAGTCACAAAATAAAAATGTCTAGGAAATATTTATTTTTTAGATTTATTTGTTTATTTGTTTTTAAACACCATTTCATGCACATCAAATCAAAATTTCAACAAAAAAGCTTATTTTCATCTAAATATATCAATTTTCGATTAAAGAAAATAATTTTCTACATCCAAAGAGTTTCATTTTTTAACAAAAGTGATGCATCATCAACAAAAAATAAAAACAATTTTACCAAAAGGGATGAAATTTTGACAAAGCCGAATGTGCGTGAAAAAAGTTAAACTTTTAACCAAACATCTGTATTTTTTAAAATTCGGCCATTTTCTGCCAGCAATTTTATTATTCGTGAATTTTTAAATTCGATAATATTATACAATGTCGGAAAACTTATTTTTCAGGACTTTTCCAATTCAGGTTTTTTGATATTCAAAATTTTGAAGATTTTAAGGCAGAATAATATATATGTATTTAAAGTTACGAGTAATTAAATTTTCTTTGGAATTTTATAAGTTTTTAAAAGGAAAAACACTTTTTTCAAAAATTTGTAAGGATGACCTTTTTTTTTCGAATTTTCTGTAGAATTTTAAGAAAAATCTTTTGATAAACAAGTTTAAAATCGATCTAATAAAGGAGTGAAATGATTCACTTAATATTCGTTTGGAATTTTGATTATGCCATAAAATTTATTTTCCCCCTCTAAACGTAATGAAATGTGCGCGTGTAGTGCGAGATTGTTAATTACGTTTTTCATTTAAAATCAGTTTTTTATATGAATTTTAATTTGACATGTCTGAAACCTACAAAGATCTGTTTTATAATTTGTATGAATCTTTAGAAAATTAAAATTCTATAACTCTACACAAAAATAAACTTGAATAATAAATGGTTATTTGAATTTTTCATTTTCCCGCCATGAAACAAAAAGTACGTCCGCGCGGTTGAAGATCACATACTTAATTAAAAGTTAACCTTTTTTCGTTAAAAATGAACTATTTTGTTTAGAATGACTACTTTTCTTAAAACTTGGCTTGAAATATCTGAAATCTTTAAAAATCTTTTCCAACATACATATATTCTAAACTGTTATTTTGCATTAAAAATTATTTTTCCCACCAAATTGAAAAAACTGCGCTCATAGCACGAGACTGATGATAACATTTTTCGTTAAAAATTAGGTTTTTTCGACCAAATTTGATTGTCATGTGTGAAAACTGAAACCATCTTTTAAAGTTTTGTCATGAAATTAAGAAAATTATATTTATATAACATTAGAAGTAAATAAATATAAAATAAAAATTTAGTTCAATTTTGTATTGTTTTTTGCTTTAGATTGAAAAAGTACTTGCACGGGATTGAGGGTTACATCTTTCATTAAGGATTAATCTTTTTTTCGTTAAAAATTATTTGGTTTATTAAAAATGATAATTTTGGTTAGAATTTTTTAAGGAATCTTTATTTATTACTATGTTATAAAAACTATTTTTACCCAGAAATCGAAAAAAACAAGCGCGTAGCAGGCGATTGGTGATGCTAGTATTATTAAAATATATCAAGGAAATTAATAAACGTATCTTTTTCAGTCTGAGAAGCTACATCTGAAACGACAGTTGGATGTCAGGGCCGAGATATCTAATTATATACTCCTTCTATTTTCCAACACTTTTCCTTTTAACTATTTTTCCAATAACACGCGCTTTCAGAACCTGTTGAAAGCACACGGATTCACTGACAGCATCTTTATTTCAATGGAAATGAGTCTTTGCTTAAGGTTCGCTGAACCTGGCATTTCCAAGCTTGTCGGAAACACAATTCCACTTTAGGTACTCAAGAATTTATATAAAAAAAATGCAATCAATTGTCTTCATCAGTTTCCGCAAACAGAAAAAAACAGATTCTCCCCAGGAAATTAAATTCAAATTTATTATTCTCTGTTAATTCAAAAATTAATTGAAATCGGTCTACTCTCTAAATCCGACAATTAAACTAAATTTAAAGAAGTAATAACTATTATAATTTATAGAAAGTAAAAAAATTATTACAGCGTATACCGCATTTTTAAACAATTTAAAAATGCAAATTTTCTTACGAAAATTTACAATGGAATCTTAGAGAACTTTTGAGCAAAATAAATCTTATGTGATGAAAGTGGCGCTACACGGTTTTGTGAAAAGACCTTTCGAGTATAAATTTTTTTTATTTGGAATATAATGCGTCGCACCGGCAGTCTTATTGACTGTAACTGGCCACAAAGTCGAATTTTACAATGAAAGGTAAATTAATTATTGGATTTTACTCTGTACAAATACATTATTTTCTTTAAATTCAAATGAAGGAATGTAATTTTCCAATAATGTAAATTTAAAATAATTTTGATAATTTTTTTCTACTTTACAAACATTATATATTGAAAAAGATAGATTCGCATATTTAATCATTTCAAATAAGGGCGCCAACAACATCGAATGATGATGCTGGCACAACGCATGCGCAGTGCGGGCGCAAAGCCGAATTTAGAGCACTGGCTGCTGTTCATCCCATCAATCTCGCTCCTCTCACGATTTTTCATGTGTAAATAAGAGGATTCTGACAACAATTTCTTTAAAATTTAATAATCTTTTTTTACTTTCATTTTGTTTTTCTGTTTAGTTTCTATTAAATATGTCAGTTCTAGTTTATTATTAAAGAATGCATGTGTAGTTTAAAGGAAAATAGGAAAGTGTCCTTGAAAAAAGTTAGGTTAACTACAATTTATTTTCAGAAAAACTTCAGATCTTTATGATATTCAGGTACAAATTCAAAACTGTATAAAAATGTTAAGACCCTATAACTTCAGATAGCTTTTAAGTATGCTTATATGTAATTTTATGTATCGTTTGTATCATTCCTACATTTCTTAATGTATTTTTGCATTTATTTATTAATTTATTATTTTAGTTCAATAAAAATATATTTATTGTTAAATCATCTATCAAAATTATTTAAAACAATCGTTTAAAATTGCCATCGCGTGGATTGCCCTCATGCCTTGTGGAATCTATTAGGGCGATCCAGACGTGGTTTCTTATGGAAACGACATGCTAATCCATAGGGGCCCAACATGGGCTTCCCTCATGGATCCCTCATGGTGACCACCATGAAATTTTTTTATGTCCATTTTTTAGGATATAAAATATTTAACCTTCCGACTTTGAAATTTTAATCGCTGATCCGTGAGGGCAATCGAGCTGGGCCCCCAGCGGGGGACTATGAAATATCCATATTGTCAGAATTCGAATTTCAAAAAAGTTTTATCGAATTTTTGTCAGAAATTCGCTGTTTGCAAGTCTGAACTCGTGAAATCTTCAAATTAGTAGTGTCAAAAAAATATACGTTCTTTGGAATTTGAAATTTGAATCGTTGATCCGTGAGGGCAACCGAGCTGGGTCCCCTGTGGGGACTCCTATGGAACATCGATATTGTGAGAGTTCGAATTTCAGAAAAGTGTCATTCCATTTTTGACAGAAAATCATTATTTGTAAGTCTAAATTCATGAAACCTTAAAATTAGTAGTGTCAAAAAAATATACGTCCTTTGGACTTTGAAATTTGAATCGTTGATCCGCGAGGGCAACCGAGCTAGGCCATCGCCGGGGACCCTCATGGAACATCCATATGGTAAAAGTTCGATTTTCAAAAAAGATTTATTCAATTTTTGACATAAATTCATTGTTTGTAAGTCTGAACTAATGAAACCTTAAAATTTCTAGTGCCAAAGAAATATACATCCTTCGGACTTTGAAATTTTAATAGTTGATCCGTGAGGGTAACCGAGATGGAAACCCTGCGGGGGCCCCTATGGAACATACAAATTGTGCAATTTCGAATTTCAAAAAAGTGTCATCTAATTTTTGACAGAAATGCATTGCTTGTAATTCTGAACTCATAAAACCTTAAAATTTGTGGGGTTGAAAAAAATATTCACCCTTTGTACTTTGAAATTTGAATCCTTTATCCGTGAGAGCAACCAAGCTGGGACCTCGACGAGGGCCCTCATCCTAAGAGGTCTCAGCGGGGCTTTTTCCACACGGGTGGCTGCGGATTAAGTTTTTAAAATAACAATGTAACTATTTCATTTTTGTTAAAAATTTTAAGTTTCAATAAATTTTTGTTCAAAATTAAACTATTTTTTTGAAAATTTAACTTCTTGGCAGATAATAAACTTTTTTTTCAAGCATATTTTTTTAGGTGAAAATGTAACCGTTTTAAGTATCATTCTTCCTTATGACTAAAATTCAACAATATTTATCAAAATTAATGTACTTTGTTAAAAATTTGTATTTTTTGTTTGTTTTTTTTTGCTGAAAATTTAATCTCCTTGGTTCTAAAATTAAGCATTCAATTTTTAGAAAATTGTTCTTCTGGGTTAAAACATTAACGCTTGAGTTAAAATCTTCTGCTCAGAATTAATTTTCTGTATGATCCATGATTTTAGTTGAAAATTTATTCCTTTTGTTAAAAATGAAATTATGTTCTTAAAAATGGAATTATTTCGTTAAAAATTCATCTTTTTGTGGAAAATTTAATATATTCTGCTGGAAATTCATCCTTTTTTATGAAAAATAGAACAGTGTCGGATTCATTTTAAATTCGTTTTTCTTTAAATAAAAAGGGGACAATTTTTATTTCAATTTTTTTGAAATGCTCAGGCGATTAAAAAAATTCATTCAATATTAAGAGACGACAGTTTTGTGTTTAATTTTCTTCTGAATTGGAAAAGGTAGGTTTTTTTACCATTTATTTCTCATTTGAAATAGAAATCTTTTTTTATTTCAAACGTTTTTATTCAATTTAAAAAAAAGGAAATTTTTGTTTTTCATTTTTGTTTATGAATGAAAAAAGAACATTTTTAGGATTTTTAATTAATATTTGATTGAGTTGAAGGACGAAAAATTCTATAATTTGCACATTGATCTTAAGATAAAAAGAAGAAATTTTCTTGTGATCTTTTCTGAATTGTAAGAAAATTTTTTATTCTTAAAATTATTATTGAATTAGCTGAGCGAAAATGTTGGGTTTTGAATTCTTTAGACGTAAAGTTATTCAATTTTTAAGGTTTCTAACTCTTTTATTGTGTTAGACGGGGGGAAATGTTATTACAATTTTTTTTAATTAGAAAAGAAATTCTTTATTATAAATTATTTTTGAAGTAGAATGGGGGAATCCTGTATTATTAGCATTTTTACTGAGTTGGAAGAAAGGGTATTCTAAGTTTTAATTTCTCTATTAATTGGAAGAACGAATTTGATTATTTTTAACATTCTTATAGAGTTCAAAGAAAGGACATTTTGGTTTATAATTTTTATTTATGAACTGAAAAAAGGAATTTTTCATTTTTAACATTTTTTAGTATTCTAACTGAGTTGAAGGGGGAGCACATTTTTAATTTTCGAACTTTTCTTGGGACTGAAAGTGGAAACTTTTTTTCTCAGTTTTTTCGAAATTGCAAGAGGTACATTCTTTATTTTGAACTTTTATATTATTTTGGCGAAGAGAAAGTTTTAGGTTATTATTCTTTGTTTTGAAGTCGAAGATGAATTTTTCATAATTTTTAACATTTTCCTTAATATTTTAATTGAGATTAAGCGAGAAAAATTTTGTAATTTTATCTTGCTTCTTGGGATAAAAAAAGGCATTTTTATTATCAATTTTTTATTCTGCAACATTTTTTATTTTAAACTCTTTATTTTTGATATTTTTATTATTTTAGAAGGTTTGAACTTTTAGTTAAAATTTTTTTTTCAAATTGTATGAATGTATTTTTTTAGTTTGAGCATTGTTAGTCTCTTATTTATAAATTCTTAATAAATTTTCAAATCCATTTATTAATGATGCTGAAATTTCCAATGATTAAATTAAAAACGAAACCAATTGCCTTTGGAAGCCTACTTCTTTACAAAATAAGTGTGATTTTTTATACTGGTGTTAAAAAAATCTCGTAACCCAGAAAAAAGATATAAAAACCTTACAGGAAAGCACATTCTGCATTCGCAGTAAAAAATAAATGTCATCGACATTATTTTACGATTTACACTGAATATTTGTTGGTCCCTGGACAATTTGACGACTGCATTAGAATTATGAAATAGTTTTACGAGAATTTTTATTTTCGTTGACCAGGAATCGAACATTTGAGAATGGTAAAAGTAACAAAATAATATTATTTTAAAAAAAATTTAATCAAATACTCAACAAATAAATGTTGGCAAAATAATTTCTAAAAAGAGTTTGAAATAAAAAAAAAAGAATTTATAGCAACCACACATTTAGTATGTACTGGAATGCCATGATATAATTTTCTTTTTTTAAATTATTTTCTAACTATATAAAATCAATTTATTTTACATCTCTGTTAATATAAATTTTAATTAAATCTTTTTTTATTAATATTTATAATGATTATTGAAAATGAAGACTTAAGTTCAATTAAACTAAACAATAAAAATTTAAATTTCTTTTTAAATTTACAAAATAGTTTACTTTCTTTCATTATAAGACATTTATAAAAATTAATTATGATATAAAATATATATATATATATATTGTTAAAGATATTTCAAAAATTTTTAACGCTTTATGGTATAGAGAATACGATTGATAAAGCAAATGAATACGGATAAAGTTGTAGACTAAAAAAACTATTTATGAACCATGCCTTTATAAACAATGCTGTTTTTTAATTTTTTAATGACGAACCTAATACATTCTTTTGTTATTATTATTGAAAATTGATGTTAGTTATAATTTCCGTTAAAAAACACTTATTTGTTTATTATTCTTTATTTGTAAAAAAGATTGCGATCTTTAAAAACCATTTGAACGAATGAAACATTTTAAAAAATTTTTTAAAAACAACGTTAAATAATTATTTTATTAATATCAATTAACAGAAATTTTTAGTTTTTCTAATAGTGCAACCCTTATTCACAATTACTTTCAAACTGAACTGTAGATTTTGAGATCTTAAAGAATAATCAAAATGAATTTGAATTATTTTCAAATTCATTGATAACAACTTTAATGAATTATTTAATTAATATTATTAAACATTCAGGGTAACAGTTTTTCTTATATTGCAACACTTTTTTCAATTATTTTCAAAGTGAACAAAAAATATTGTGATTTAAAAAAAGATTATTTGATTTAAACTGAATATAAACAACTGTCTATTTTTTATTAATGACATTCCTATAAAATATTTCTATTACGAATTTATTTCTATATTTACATTATTTCATCTTCGAATGACTAGGTTAATGTCCAGGTCGGAAGAACTCAAAATAACTCGGAAGAGTAAAAATAGTTAAGAAAATTATTTTGAAATACGAAAAATCTTACGATCTTTCCAATAAAATGATTATATTTATAAAAAGAAATTCCTATAAGACAGTTAATTCTAAGTATATTTTTTAAATTATTGTACTCTCTTTCATGTTACTGTAGTATATTTAATCATCTTTTTATTGTAAAATTACCTCTTTTTTGGCTGACAATTCAACAATTTTGTTAAAAATTTAGTTTTTCAATAAACCTTTATCATTTTAGTTAAAAATTCGTCTTTTATCCAAAAAATTAATCTTCTGGGTTGAAAATTTATATATTAAGCTAAAAATTAACATTTCTTTTCAAAACAGGGGCGTACACAAGGGGGGTTTTCGGGGGTTATAACCCTCTCCCCGAAATGTGAAAAACTTCTTTCATTTTAATTTTAAGATCATGTAAAATTTGAACTACTCACTACTACCCCCCCCCCCCCCCCCCCCCACGCAATTTTTTTCTGTCCAAGCCCCTGATTTCAAATGTATATTTTTGGGTTAAAATTCAAGCTGATTTGTCTAAAATTCGTCTTCTGGAAAAATTTTTTAACTTTTTTGGTTAAAAATACACATAGTTAAATAGTTTTTTTTCAATAATTCGGAATGTTTTTGATTTAAAATAAAAATCTGTTTGGATTTCAATTTCGAATTTTGCATTTTTCGTTGAGAATTTATCTTCCTTATTAGAAAATAATATTAAATTAAAAATTTTTTTCGTGATCTTGGTTTACTATGGAATTATAATAAATAATGCAAATATGATAAATGTTTTAAAAAATGCATAAAGCTTGCAAAGGCAATAAATTCAGCTATTGATACATTTATGACTAATTGCGGCTCTGGCATAGTCAGGATAGGGGTTTTATTGTTTATTTCATTCGCTTTTTATTAAATAATAAAATTTCAATAAAGTGATACCAATATTTTAATGTAGGTTTATTAAGAATTTTATGGGATTTGGTAAATTAAATTTCTTGATTTAGAGGACATTCCCATACATATAGAAACGTCCAATAATAATTAAATTTAAAGTTATGCTTGACTTTGGCAGAGACATTATTTGAATGCCATAAAGATCGATTGAATTTTTCTGGTTTGGTATTTGTTGCTGGTAGAATCAGGCAGAGTAGCCAAAAACTTGATTATCAAAATTCCCAGATTTAAAAAAAATTAATCTCTCAATTTTCCTCGCCCTTTACATTCAAATACGAGCATTTTAATCTTGTAATATTCTTAACATTGGATTTTTTGCAAACGCAATAAAAAAATATCTTAGATAAAAATTTTAAGTTTCCAAATTGAATTATTTATTTTATATGAAAAATGACTTTTTAGTAAATACAGTCTGTCAAGTTAAAGCGTGGGTAACTTTTTTGGTAAAATATTTTATGTAAACGCATGTTTCTACATGGAATTACATTTGTCAAGGTGTCGAGCAAAATGCTTTTCTGTTAGTATTTTGTCCAATCACCGCCGGAGTCGATGATGGCCTG
>NC_046659.1:131071200-131125560 GCF_010883055.1 Belonocnema kinseyi | reverse complement strand
AGGGAGCTCTTCTTAATATTTTGACACCAAAATCATGTCGATACACCTTACCGACTGCGAGTAAAGCCACCCACGCTTTAACTTGACAGACTGTAAGTTCAATTTTCAACGAAATAGTAGAATTTTTAACCTAAAAAGATGAATCTTTAGCCAAAATGTGTGATAGTTGATATTCCACCAAAAAAAGAGGTAAATTTTTATTACAATGAAAATTTTTTAATCATAAAATAACAAAAAAGTTCATCTGAATTGATGAATTTTCAAGCAAAAACACGAATTTATGTACAATCTATAAGGCCTTACCATTTGGTCGACTGCAAAGCATTCATTACATAGGATTTTTACTCAAATTAATTTTTCTAGACGAAAGTAAGTGGAAAATCGTGATAAGGCTTTGCTTTCCAGATAGAAAAGCCATTCCTTTAATTATTTTTGCAATTCGGAAAGTGTGCGATTTCGACAATCCATTAATAAAAAATATAATGTGCCGTGATTGAGGTTAGGTTGCATTGTTGCGATAGTTGGTGGTCAAAATGTTGGAATTTTTGTAGTGCGTTAAAGTGCGTTTTTTAAAGATTCCAAGCGATTATTTTTGCAGTTTGAAAGATACGCGGAGAAAATAAGAGTTATCAAAGACTGTGATCCTTCTTATAAATCCTATGAGATTTCTTAAAAATCCTTAATTTTACCCGAATATATTTGTTTTTAATCCCTTCAAATTCATTACAATCGTTTAAATACTTTAGGAGTATCTCGACATTGACTAAAAATGATTCGAATCACTTTAAGTCTTTGAAATTTTTTTAAGAATCTTTAAAAAAATTGAAAATCCTTGGAATCTTTAAATTTTTTCAAATCCCTGGAAATTTAAAAAAATAAATTTTTAGTTAATCACTAGACATTCTATAAAGTCACTAAAACTAATTAAAAGATTTTAAAATCCTCAAAAAATAAACTTTAAAATCCCGTCAAGTTCCTAATAATTCTTTTAAATCACTTGAACTCTTAGAAATTCTGTAAGATTTCTTGATAATCCTTCAACTCTTCCACTTTTTTTTAAATCCGTTCAAATTTTTTACAATCATTTAAGATCTTTCGAATATTATCGGAATTGACTCAAATTCATTCAAATCTCTTAAAATCCATTTAAATCTTAAAAATCCTTAAAAACTTAGAATTTTTTTCTAATTTATTAAAATCTTCAGGAATAAATTTGCAATGACTCGCTTGACATTCTTTTAAATCGCTCAAACTGTCTTAAAATCTTATAAAATATTTTGAAAATCCTTAAAACTTGTTGAATTATTCTTAAATCCGTTAGAAAGAAACGTTGAGATCCCACTAAGTCCCTATTAATTCCTTAAAATCACTTCAACTTATTGTGAAATTTGCGATACGCGTTTGAATGTTCTTTTGTTCAGTTCGCTCGTCTGCCTTTTTGGAAGAGCAACGCATTCTGTAATATGTCTCGTTTTATACTTTCTTAATGCAAGTTAATTCAGATCTGTTTATCAATCATTGTTATTCCACCTTCCGGGTACCTTCTCAATAGGTTATGGGCCCAGAAAACCGTATTGAAAGATCTTGAATAACTAAAAACAATCAGTGCACGTGAAGGAGCGTATTGAGGTTTCTTTTTTCTTTTTGTGTGTCAAAGTTGTCGAAGCTTGCGAACAAATGTGAGTGCGTCGAGTTTAGCTAGGATTAAAGCCCTGAATAAGGATAACTTGGACACATTGAAAATGCAGATGGAAGCATTGCTCATAAAGAATGACGCCTGGGGTTTTGTAAATGGGTCGAAAGTGAAACTGGAACTCGTTGCCGGAGACAATGTATTGGCTGCTGCTGTAATAGCATGGGAAACTGGTGATAGTAAAGCGAAGTCCGCTATTATTCTAGCCATAAATTCATCGGAGCTCAAGCAAGTCAAAGGATGTAGAAATTTGCGCGAAAACCACGTTGCTAAAGCAACTGATTTTGGAACGAATGCAAAATTGCGATAATGTGCAGGAACACGTACGTACATTTTTTGACGCGGTGGACAAATTGACTGAAATAGAAGTCGACATCAATTGAAATGGGAACAAAAATAAAACAGAAAATAGTGGATCGCGTGATAAGGAAGAATTTCCTTATAGATGTAATCGATGAAAAGAAATTGCCCACATGTGAGATTTGTGCTCGTGGAAAGATGACGAGGACCCTGTTTCCAAAAAGGTCAGAAAGGAAAAGTGAAATTTTTGATAAAATGCATTCCGATCTGTGTGGACCGATGAGGATTGAATCTGCTGAAAAGATTTAGTACTTCATCAATTTTATTGACGATAAGTCACGTTGGTGTGAAGTAAGATTTTTAAAAAGTAAGAGCGACGCTTTGAATGCTTTTAGGGAATTCAAAGCTATGGCAGAAACCCAAAAGGGGCAAAAAATAAGTCTCCAATCGGACAATTGAAAAAAATACCTGAATAAAGAATCTGAAGAATTTTTAAAAAGTAATGGAAATTTACGAAGACTCACCATCCCCTACAATTCTGAACAAAATGGAATTACTAAAAGAAAAGTCGCACACTTATCGATATGGCAACGTGTCTATTAGTCCCTTCGAATTTTCCATCATCCTGCGAGAATTTGGATGTAAAGTTCTTTATTTGAACACGAAACCTGGAATAGGAATACTTGACGAGCGCACCAAAGCAGAATACTTTTAGGTTACTCGGAACAATCAAAAGGGTACAGGGTATGGAATGCAAAAGACAATAAGATAAAAGTAACAAGAGATGATAAGTTTTCTAAAGATTGGGAAGTACGCACAGAAAATTTGAAAATTTGTATTGCGGAGGAGACCGAATTTGAACGACAGGAAATAAAACGAAGTGGAGTGGAAATTGAATTTAAAGCTGTCAAAAATAATCGAAACAGAGATCCATGGAAAATCATGAAACCATTCCACTTCATGAAGAAGATGAAAATCAAGAAAACGAATATCAAGAAAATTAAATCAAGAATATCCACGTGAAACCATCGGAGCATCTGGAAGAGGCCGCGGTAGGCTGATAAAAGTGTTCACTCTAGAGGTACCTTTGAAGCAAGCAATCTCAGGTACAGACGCAAATCAATGGTACCAGGCTGTGCAGAGAAAGTAAAATCGCTCATCAAAAATGACACGTACGAACTCGTGAATCACCCAGACGATCTTGTAATAATCGGAAGTCGTTTCGTTCTTCAAAACTGATTCAAATCTGATGGGACTTTGGAGCGACGAAAAGCTCGAGTAGTTGCTCGAGGATTTACCCAGCGTCCTGGAACTCATTTTAATGAGACTTTTGCACCTGTAGCTCGGCTTAGCTCAGTTCGACTACTAGTAACTCTAGCAGATAGGAATGGAATGCTAATTCGACCATTTGACCCCACTACTACTTACCTTAACGGTGTACTCGAAGAGGAAGTACTGATGGAAGTTCCAAACTTATTGGCGGAAGGATTAGAAGCTTTCATTTGTTCTGAGAAAGAGATCACCGATTTGCGAAGAAAGGCGAAAAACATGCTAGAAAAATTAAAGACTGCGAATAAGGTTTGTAACTTAAAAAAGCCTCTCTATTGATTGTGTCAATCTGGAAAAAGCTGGCATACCAAGTTTGATAAAGTTTTGCGAAAGATTGGAGAAAAATCATATAACGCTGATCCCTGTGTTTACTTCCTGGATCAAGGGAAAGATATCCTTTTGATTATTGTCTACCTCGATGATATTCTTGTTATCTCGAAAAATTTTGATAAGATAACAAAATTCAAAAAGGCTCAATCGAAAGAATTCAAAAGCAAATATCTTATCGATGTTTTCTAATGCCTTGGAATTAAATTCAATCCTAAAGAAAGAAAAATTGGCATGCATCAGAAAAGGTGCATTCCGGCTTTATTCAAAGAAAATGAAAATGTTTGAAAACTGAATTCGGCGACGCTATGAAATATCATAACAGACATCCCTAAACTTTTTTTTGAGGGATGATAGCAAAAAAAATGTTATTGTGCTAAATACAATTTTTATTCATCTGCATTATTTTGAGCTTAGGTTCATTTTTTAGCTCTCTGTCATTCCGATAATGTAGGTCTCTGCCGTACCGATGCGGTCGGTAGCAATCAAGAATAATTATTAGAGAAAATTGTAGCAAACCTAACCGCAAAATATACACAAATCAAATTTAGCAAAATCAAAACTTTGTTGCAATAAACCCCCCAACAAAAGTGTGCAGAGACGTCCGTTAGTATGTTCCCTATCATTCCCCAGATTTTGAAGAAAAAATATTTATTATTTTAGGAAAAAAGAAGGAGGAATCTAACACTGATAAAATCGATAGTAATTCCTAAGCACCACAAAAACCAATCAAATTTAGCAAAATTAATTTTTTTTTAATAACCCACAAAAAAGTATTCGGGCACGTCAGTTAGCATATTCGCTATCATTTCCTAAATTTTTAAGACCTTAACTAAAAAAGATTCATTTTGACAAAATTTTAGGTTATACTCTTATTTTCCACAAAAGAAATGACTTTCTAACAAAGTAATTCAACTTTTACTGAAGTAGTTGAATTTTTAATTACAAAAGAAAATTTTCAACAGAATATTTACGCTTTGAAACACAGGGATGATTTTTTAACTAAAAATATAAATCTCCCAGAAGAAAATAATTTTTTAGCAAAGGGCTGCTACAAAAATTTTCCAAACAAAATAGTTAAATGCTCAAATAAAAAATTATAACTCTTTTCTTTCACTTTTCTTTCACTTCTCAATGACTTCTTCATTTTCATTGTTGTCACTTTACGTGTCGCTCATCGCAGTACAATAAAGGGTTATTTTACCGCCGTTCCGCGGGAAAATAAAGTGTGCTTGTTCTGCCTATTTTGGATGAAGTTAATTATCATCAAAAAAGATAATCTAACGTTAATCCAAGAAGTTGGTTTTTTAACAGCCAAATTTTCTGCTAAAAAGTATCAATTTTTAACAAAACTGTTTGTTTAAAGTTAAATTTTGACTTAAAAAATATATCATCCGACTTTTCGCAAGAAAATATTAATTTCAAACGAAATGGAAATTTCCTATCAAAATAGTTGAATTTCTAACCAAAAAGGATAGCATTTAAAAAATTGTTGAATTTTCAAGCAAACAGTTGCATTTTTATCTAAGAAAGATGCAATTTTTATTGAAATAGATTAATTTTCGAATTTAAAAAACAATTTTTAAAAAATAGTCACATTTTCATTAAAAAAATATTTCAGTTGACGTTTCAAAACCTACATATGAATCGTGCCCAAAATGTCAATTTTATATGAAAATAGTTCAATTTTGAACATAAAGTAATTTTTCTATAAAAACAGTTTATTTTTCAACCAAATCGTAAAATTTATAACTGAAAGGATAATCTTCAGCAGGAAGAAACTGCAAAAAAATAATTAAATACAAAAAAAATCAAATACTAACATAAATATTATAACAGGATTACCACAAAACTTAAATTTAATAATTCCCAAATTTCTCGTTAATTAATTTTTCAATTTCCCTCGCAATTAATAATCAAAGACCAGAATCTCAAACTTGTAACATTCCTTACAAAAATATTTTATAAACGGCATACAATTACTGCGATTTATTTGTTTAATGAGCGAATTTTAAAAAATTACATAAATTATGGACCCCCCCATGCCCTCGTACATAACAAATCGTAAAAAATACCCCACCCCCCTCTACTCCACTTCCAAATTTGTTTATTTATACTTTCCGCTTAACGTGAACATTTATTTTAATTTATGATGTTCATTCTAAACATCCTCAAAAACAAAAGAGCAATCATTTTTAAATAAATGAGTTTTTAAACAAATATTTATATTTTACGCTAATAAGTTTAAATATTTTACCATAAATAAAGTATTTGAATTTTCAAATAAAATTATGAATGTTTTCTACCAAAAATCAACAATTAAATTCTTAGTCAAAAAATTAATGTTTAGCCAACGCGATACATTTTTTACTAAAATGATGGAATATTCAAGTGGAGTAATAGTAAAATTTTCAGGCCAAGTAAATAATAATTTTCAACCCAAACAAGAAACAAAACTTCAACAAAATAGTTAAATTTATCGTGAAAAATTCCTTTTCATTTAAATTAAAAAAGAGGTTTCCAATTAAACGGCTCATATTTCAGCCGAAAACCCCAAAGTTTAATTACAATGACGAATCCTCGATCGAAAGAATTAATTTTTAACAAAATAGTAAAACTTCCAACCAAGTAATTTTATTTCGAACCTGAAAGATCAATTTTTAAATAATATAATAAATATTCAACTGAAATACTTACATTTTTAAACGGAAAAAGAACTTTTAAACAAAAAGATGAACTTGCAAAAGGAAAATATGATTTTCAAGAAAATATGAATTTTTAACGAAAAATGGATATTCAAAATTTGAGTGTAAGGAATTAATTTTTACCCAAACTAATAAATAATTAACTTGAATAATAAATCTTCTGCGAGAATAATTAAAATTGACGTCAAAAATATGAATTTTCAACTATGAAGATTAATTTTCTGGAAAAAATGTAAATTTTTAAAAAACTACATCAATTATCAAACGACAAGTTTAATTTATAAATAAAAAAATATGAATTTCTAATTAAAAGTTGAATTTCCATCCAAAATGAATACTGAAATAGTAAAATTTTCAGTGTAAAAAATTTATTTTGAACAAAGTAATTACATTTTCAACCAGAAAGAGTGACGATTTTTTAAAATGCCTTTCTTCTAAATCCGAATTATAATCATTTTCAAAAATTTCTAAAAAAAAATCTCACATAGCAATAAATTCATGATTTAATTTGTTAAGTCATGATTTAATTGAAGTAAACTGAGATGCTCTTAAGAATCTGTGACTGTATTTAAAATAAACATTACTTTTTTAAATTAACCAAAATTATTGAAATAATAAAAACTTGAATTTTACTGCGATTAGAAGAAAATTCCCGGCCATTTTCCAAATTTTTCCCCGGTATAGCTTTCAACTGCGCATGTGTGAAAAGCGCGGGTCGATTTGGAATCAATAATTGCTATGAATAATAATACAGATGAATATTAAAAAAACGTTTTTTATTCTTCTTTAGAACAAACTAAATTGAATAATAAAAACAACTAACTTCTTTAAAAAATTTAACAATAACCTAATATGGTAAGAGTATATTATTGAATTAAAAAAATTTCCGCGCTTTTTTGAACATACGTAGTTAAAAACTTCGGATTTTCAACATAACCTTAAAAATTTCACATTTTATGTACACTATCATCCTTTCAAGAATGTCTGATCTCAATAATTTTAATTTCTTTATTAAATTTTTCTCATATATTATTTCATCCGAATTTTAATTAATACGCTGGGTTCCTTTGGAACTAAAAATTGGTTCTAATAAAAGCCCCAGTTTTTCCGGTTTTTTAATTCTGTATCAACTTTATAATTTTATTATTTACTGTCTCACAAACTTTTTTTTTAAATATTGCTCACAATTTTTTTTCTACAAATCAGTTTTGTTAACAAACGAAAAAAAAGGTTCCATATTGAAAATATACTTATAGTGGCTGATCACTTTGATACTATTTATGGAGTTCACGGTTGAAGGCAACTTTGCACTCAGAGCAACCTCGATATTTTCATCGAAAGAAGAAAATATCAAACAAGTGAATGTTCATTTTAGAAACACGATGGTTGAAGGAGAGAAACAACAAAATTTAAAAATATACCTATTTCTTTAATTTTTTCGTGTATTAATATGTAATTAATTTGCAGAAATTTCATTATAAAAAATGTTGCCAAGCAATAACAAATATTATTTTTTTAAATTTCTTTATTATTATTTTCAAAAATCACAAATACTGAGTCAAGAACCTTCGATCGGATTTACTAAAGTTTTATAATAAAATTTGTAAATTAAATTTATCAAAATCCCTGTTAACCTGAAGCCTGTTCTAAAAGTTTCTTATTTACCTTTCTTTGATTTAATGATTTTTTTTTATTGCAAGACATTTCTTTATTTTGGAAATTTTTTTTTCTACCAGTGACAATTTTTCTTTAATTTAAAACCATTTACTTGATATTGAAGTTATTTTTGGTGAAATGAAAAAATAGGTTAAAAGAACAATTTCTTGAATTCAAGACAAATCTTTTTCTGTGTGTACATGTACTCAAAACATCTGGGGTGTTCGTATTTCTTTCAGTGAAATTGTAAACCTTGTTAACAAGTGCGTCATGAAAAATCTGAAAGTAGAACAAAAATTTCGGATCAGAATTTCGATACCTAATTTTAAATTTGAATCATCCAATTTAGACATTTTAAGTCAGCAGTTGCGAAAAGAATAATTTTAAATTTAAGCTTTCCAAAATGCACAATTTAAAGTTAAACAATTAAAAAAAAAAAGTAATGGAAAAAGAGTTTTTTGCAGCATTTCAGAACATTTCAGGATAACTTAATTTGAAAATCTTGAAAATATTTGAAAATATTCGAAAATATTTTGAACTTTCAGAAAATTTAATAAAATCCAAAGAAAACCTTGATTTTTAAAGATTTCAAGAAAAAAAGGTTCAACAATTTTAAAAGGTTTTCAGTTCAAATTTTTTTTTGAAGATTCTTGTGAAAAATTTGACTAACTTTTTATTTTTTCAAATTAATTTTAAGTTAATGTTTAAACATATTTCAAAAAACTTCAAAAGATTGAAATAATAATCAAAATAAAAATTTTCTTTAGAAATTCAACAATATTTTTATTTATACGGATTTTTTTTGGAAAATTTTCAATCGTTCCAATAGATATTTCAAAGATTTGAAGAGGTTGAAGTATTATTAAAAGGTTAAAAAAAATTAAGTAGTTCTAAGCAAAATATAGATTTTTGGAGACTTAGAAAAACAAATTAAATTTTTACACAATACTTAAATCTTTCAAGGGAATAGGAAAAAATTCTTAAGATTCATGGCAAAAATTAATAGGATTTTTGATTTTTTAAAATAACTTCTGAGAGAAAATTGAAAAATATTTTAAATCATTTCAAATAATTTTCTGACATTTATAAAAAGAATATCATAGATTTCGGAATGATATTTTTCTATTTTGCAAGATTAAACATTTTTATGAAAAATTCCTGTAACTTTAAAATATTTCCAGAAGTTGAAAGAGATAGAAAATGATTAACAACTGGCAGGGGTTTCTAAATTTGTGTTCAACAGTGTAGATTTCGGTAGATTTGTTGAAAATTCTCAAATCGTATTTTTGTTTAAAAAATGAAGTTTAAGAGGAACTTCAAATAGATAAAAAAATAATTTACATGATAAACAAATTTTTAAAAATAAAAATGTTTGAACAGATTGTTAGCAATTCTAAGAAGGTTAAAAAATAACTTTAAAATATTTTTTTTTCAAATCACAATGTAGATTTTTAACGATTTTTAATACCTTTGGAAATATCTTAGGAATTTCCCAAAGTGTCGAAAGAATAAAAAGATGTTCTTGAGATTACAGGGCACACTTTAAAATAATTTATGTTTAAATAATTAATTAAAAAAAAAGAAAATTTTAAAAGATTTCTTCATCTTTCATTTGGGGTCAGAAAGATTTTAGATAATTTTTAAAATTTTTTAGAGATTTTCTTTAAGTGTAAAAAAAGAGAGACTGTTAAAATTATTTATAAGGTTTAGAATTATGTAGAAGGTTACAAAATAATTTTAATCTTGAAAAGGTCAGAACTTTGTCGAATTGTAAACTATGCGAACTAAAAAATTCCCAAATTCGAACAGTCGAATTATTTTTTGGTAAATATTTTTTAATTATCAAAAATAAATTAATAATTAATTTTCATTAAAGAAATATTTTTTTAAGGTTTAAATGTTTCTCAAATTGTTTTCTGCACTTAAAACTACAATGGTTGATAAAAAGATATTTTTTCATAAAAAATTTAGTTTAAAAATGTGCATAGCACTACAAAAATTAAAAAAAAATATTCTAAAGTATCGGATTGTTAATTTTTTTTAACTATAGAAAGTTCGAAATAAGTCAGTGGTGAATCGGATCTAGGAAAGTTTGGATAACGCACACCATTATTGTTATATTTAATTGAAATAATTATTTTTAATAAATTTAAACATTGAAAACAAATTTTCTGCGACTTAAATATTCCATTATTGTATTATTAATAAATAAATAATGTTGATTTAAAAATCACTTTTTTCATTGTTTACATCCGGAAAATTTTCTGACTCGGATATATTATAATTCGTGAATTAACGGTCTTGAATTTTGTTATTCGGAAATTTTTTAGTCCGGTAATGTGATACACTGTACGGGAATTCTATTATTGAGGCATTTTATAATTAGAGATTTTCATCGTCTGGGAATTTTATTTTTCATCCTTTTTCAGTCGTTCCCTAATTTTTCCTTATATAAAATAAAAGAAATTTCTTGAAAATCTTCTTTTGCCGCAAATGTGGAATTTTCCATAATCTTTTCGATTTTTCTCAAGAATCTTGGAAAAATATTATTTACATGACTAAAAAAAACCGATAATACCTAATTCCTTTTTCTCTGATTTCAGAATATAATTTAAGCTGGAATTTAAGTGTGAAAAAACTTGTAACAAATAAGTGGTTATTAGAAATTTTTTTTGAAATTTTTGTTTATCCTAAGCATGCCGTAAAATTAATAATCTAAAATATAAATTAAAGTTTGGATTGCATTAAAAAAAAAATTGAAAAAGTATTACGTGCCCAGTTTTCTTATTCAATCTGTATAATATTGAGTGGAAAAAGTAAGGACTCATGCCAGGAATATGAACGCTGAACAAACTGGCAAGTGATCCAGTTTTCGTGAATTTAAGTAACAGGTGGTCAAATTCATTTATGCTGGCAACTTGACTCAATTCATACGTGACTCACCGATCTCAAATGAGAAGAAAGCAGAAATTCATATTTTTCCTTCATTTACATTTTCATCTCTCCTTTTATTTTTTTATAAATATTTTAATAAGAATTCGAGAAATTCGATTTTACAAAGTATTATAAGGATTACTAAATTTATGAAAAATAATTGAATTAAGCGACCGCCATATTGGATACGCCCTTTTGTTGAAAAAAATTGTATTCCAAATTCGCAATCGGACACCTCGTAAATCCCTTAATACTGAATTTAAACTCTATTCAAAGTTTTATTGGCTTACTTGCTCGCCATATTGAATCCACCATTTTGTTATAAAAAATTTTGAATTGAGATTCAAAATCAGTGAATGCGAAAATCCCCTGACACTCAGTCAGCGCTGAATTCCAAGTTGTTTTGGCATACTGGCTCATCTTATTGGATCCGCCATTTTGTTTTTTGAATTTTAATTTCAAATTCGCAATCAGAGACCTTCAGAATTTTTTAAATTAAAAATTCCAGCCGAATTTGAAAAGGCTTTCATTTAAATTTTAAATTTTTTAAATTCAATTTCAATTTTATTCAAGTTCAAAGTATCGACCTAATTGTCAAATGAAATTAAAAAAATATATATTTAAGCATTATTTGAGAGAGGATTGAAATTTTTAATAAAACCTGGAATAAAATGTTCAGTGAAAAACGAAGAAGAAATTTCAGCTTCGCCGGGTATCGAACCCAAGACCTTTCGCTTGCCGGACTGTTCTACCATTGAATAGTAGAACAATCTGAGAAAGGAAAAATTTTGGTTTCGACACAAGGTAGAGTTTTGAGACGCTCTTTTCTTACACAGGATTTTATTTTAAATATTAATCTTTCTTAATTTCAAAGAATACACATTTTGAAATTTAATCAATAATTCCTCCTTTTAATTTTTAATAAAACCGTTAAATTAAATTCTGCGATTAACTAAATATTAACAATTTCAGAATGAAACACAGGGGTGCAAATATGGAATTTATAATTCAGAAAGAGATACAGCATTCAATTATTAGAGCCTTAAATTGCTAACAAATGTTCAAAACGATATTTTAATTTACCAAAAATTGAACATATTTTTTAGTAAGCAAATAATTACAAAATATTACCCTAACCCTTACATATATTTGCATTTAACTTAAATTATAACCAGTAAAATAAAACAATTTTTTTCTCCCTGATGTAACGACGTGTTTTTGCGTACTTTTCAAACTTTAGAAAAGTGTTACCAGCAACCAATTATAATTGTTATAAATAATACAAATTGTTAAAGATAAAATTTTCATTTTTTTAAAAATTATTTTCTCTCTAATATCTATCAAAATAGTTTCCAGACTTATTATGCTGCACAATAATTTTCAGGCTTAAAATGAGGTTTTTCATAAATAATTAAAGTTAACAAATGGAAAATTTGAATCCATTTTCCACGGGAAAAAACTTTCGCATCCTATATGTATCGCAATAGATTATCAGGCTTATTAACTTCGTTATGAATATTTACTAAAATAAATTTTTAGATTAAACAAACTTAATAATATTAAAAGAAATAATAATTATAATCCATCTTCGAGCAAAAAAGTTATAAATAATTCATTTGATTGCAGAAATTTTCCTTACAGAGTCGGTCCATCGAGCCGGATCTTATCAACTTTTATTAAAATCTACTTCCCCCCCCTCCTGTCATTTAATTTTGAAAAATTCTCTAAAACACCTAAGATCTACAATTTTGACCCAATTTTTTCATTTCTAGCAGGTTCAGATTATTTTTTACGGTACCAATTTTTTTAAATATTTCATAAACAAGTACTAATGACATTAAATTAAAATTAAAGTGCTCCAACTTTTTAATATTTTAGATAAAAATATTGCATTCTTAATAAAACAGATGACTTTTTGAACTAAAAACGTTCAATTTTCAACCAGAAAGATTAATTTTACACAAAAAATTCGAATTTTTAACCATAATAATGAATTTTTAACTAAAATCTTTAATCTTCAACAAAAAAATGAAAGTTTAATACATTAGTTTAGCTTGTGAATAAGTAGCTTAATTTTAAACCAAGCGATGTTAATTCTCAACGAAAAATGCAATCGTTAATATTTTATCAACAAAAATTTTAATTTTAAATAAAAAACCTTTGAAATCATAAAAAAAAGACAAATATTTGACAAAAGAGTACATTTTTCAACCAAAAAGTATTTTTCTGCAAACAAATTTAAAGTTAATTATGGATTTTGCGCTTCAAAAAGACGAATTTTCTACGAAACAGTTCAATTTAGAACTTGGAAATATAAAATTTAAACCAGAAAAATTATTTCTAATCATGTAGTAGAATTATTTATCGCTAGTATTGAATTTTTCAAGTAAAAATATGAATTTTCGACAAAAAAGTTCAAAAACTGAAACCATCTACCAAAAAAGATAACCTTTGAACGAAAAATGTAATAGTTGATATTTGAATTTTATTTTTATATATAATTAGTTTAATTTTTCAAAAAACAAGAACTCTCAACATATTCTTGGAGATTTCACCCCGAAAACTTGAATTTGTACCAAAAAAAGTTGACCTTTGTCCATATCGTTTTAATTACTATAATTCTTTTAACATAATTGTTGAATAAATAACAAAATAATTGAATTTTCGATAAATTAATAATAAATAACATCACTTCAAAGGTCCGGGGTTCGATCCCTGAGTCCACACTTCTGAAAAACTGTCTATGTACTTTTACCGAGATTCTGGTGGTTCGGATCCCACCTTAAGCCGTAGGTCCCTCCATCAGGCACTTAGCTTATTTCATTGCAAAAATTCTAATCCAAGCTTAAAGACTCTTGTTTTAATTTAAGTAGGTTCTGAATAAATAATAAAAAACAGTTAAATCATGAGAAGATGTTATTTCCTAAGAGTTTACTTTCATTGTAACTGATTTTTTTTTTAAATTAGGAAATTTAAAAAAAAAGCTTTTTAATAGTTTGATAATTCGCATCTGCAGACCTTTTGAATAGTAAATTCGAGATTTACACCACTATGCGAAACTTGTGAAACAGAAATAACGACATTATTCACTTTACATTGATTTAGTACAAATCTCCCACAGAGGGTATTAGTCACTGCTTTTAGGTATTAGCACAGTAATATTGTATCCAAAGATTTGTCAAAGATAATTCCACCGGTCCTAAAATAATACCATTCTAAAGCTAATAAATCTTTTTAAATTAAAAATAAATAAATCTGATTTGAGCAAATCACAATATAAAATCTACAATCGAACCCATGAATTTCCATAGTGAAAGATATTATTTATATATAATATTTATATTTATAATATTTATTAATTCTTAATTGAAATATATTGCACTTAGACTGTGAACAATATACGTTTTTGTAATTAAATAAAGTTTCATCTAAAGTTGTGTTTTAATAGTATATTATAAACCTAGGGGGAGAAGAGGGACTTTTTCGACATTATTTCTGGATAAGAACTTAACTGTTTGGTTCGAAATTCATATTAATTGGTTAAAAATTAACTGTTTTATAGAAAATTCTTCTTCTTGGCTGAAATTTCTAATCATTTTAGTAAAAATTCAACGATTTTGTAAAAAAGTCTTTCAGATTACAAATTTAACGTTTTTGTTAAAAATGATCATTTTTGTTAGAAATTAATATTTTTGGGTTTAAAAATTTCACTGTTTCATAGAGAAATTTTGTTTAGCATAAATCCAATTTAAAAATTTCTATGAATTTCCGGAAATTTATTGAAATTTTCAGTCATTTCTAGCATTTTTAAATGTCCAGAAATTTTTAAAATTTTTGGTAATTTATAGTAACTTACGATAAATTGACCAAAATTCAATAAATCTGTTTATAAATTTGCGTTACTTTATGGGCATTTTCGGTCATTTATAGGAAATTTACAGGAAAAAATGATACATTACCACAAATTACGAAAACTCAATTTTAAACATTTTTACATATTTCCGGAAATTTATAGTAGTTAAGGTAATATTACAGGTAATTTATGGTAACTTAGTTTAAATTCCCCAAAACTCAATTAAAAATATCTGAATTTCCGGAAATTTATAGAAATTTTCTGTTATTTATCGTAGTTTTAAAGTTAAACTTACCATAAATTACCCCAAATTCTATTTTTTACATTTTTATAAATTTCCGGAAATTTTTGTAATTTATGGTAATATTACGGGTAATCTATGGTAACGCAAAATGAACAACCCAAAATTATATTTTAAAATTTCTAAAAATTTCCGGAATTTTTCAGAAATTCCCAAAAATTTGTGGTAATTTACGGTAATAGGATCAATAATATGTGGTAAATTTCCATCAATTATCGAAGAATTGAATTATCTGCCATCAAAATTTCCTTCAAGTTTTTAAGATGAGGGGGCTAATTATCGTAAAATGCGAGTTCATAGATGTATACTTTTTATTATTCACCTCTGATGTCACTTTTCACTCCTAGGGATTAAAAAGTACTGTTTACTCCCCAGGAAGTAAACAGAACTGAAACGAAATATAATAAACAAGACGTACAGGAAATTGAAACTTTTTCATAATATTCAGACGAAATTTGTGTAATTTATTGTATTTCTAAAAAAAAAGTTACAGCAGCGACCAAACAAATTTTTTTTATTTTTTTATTTTTAAAATGATTTTTAGTGAAATTTTGGATTGGAAACCTGGTATTTTTTAAATTTTAGAAAGCTGGTTTTTAGGTAAAAGGGAAAAGAAAAGCGGTATTAAAAAAAGGATCCAAGGTTTTCAAAAATTAAAATTAAATTTAATCAAACTTGTTATAAATGTCATTTTATAACTATAAAATACTATAACTATGATAATTAAGTTGCCGCGAAAATCTCTCTAAATTTAAATGAGTGAGAAATGGGTCACTGAATGAAATAGTTAAGGATTGTCTTTGATAAACAGTAAAATCTGACTTATTTAATTTTAGAGAAATTATTTTACGCTAGCAACATTTTTAACTAATTTCTCAGCAAAAAAAACCGTTTTTTGAAATATGAAAAAGTACGAAAAATAAGGGGAAAACCCCGTTTTATAAGAGTAGCACAACTACAGTTTATACGACGAACAATTACTGTTTCTAAATAAAATATTGTGGATAGAAATGCAAAGGTGGCTCAAGATTGTCTTGAAAATATTAATTTTCCAGAAATTGAATTACCAGGTTATTAAGCTTGCCAAGCAGAAAGCCTTCGGGCTCATTCAGATTTGATTTGCAAGGAACACGATTTCTACTTAGCGTAGAAATTTCAGGCAAATATTAGAAATTTGTTGGAATGTGATTTGGCTGTAATTGAGGATTTGTGATTATTTAGTGTTGATAAAAAAGTTCACCAAATATTTGTTGGAAATTCGAAAAAATGGCCTTTGAGTTTTTGGAAAACTTTTTTTTTATAAATGAGGTATCTTGAGTTCTAATTGTCCGATTTGACTTTTTGACATCAGAATTTACTTTTTTTAGGATACATTTCAAAATTAACAAATTTTTTAAAAAAATTTTCATGAAATTTTTTTACCGCATTTTGAAAAACAAAAGGTGTTTTTACCACTAAGTAATCATAAATCCTAAATCACAGCCAAATACTCCACCAACTGCCTTCTCAACCTCACACAAATTTAAACATTTTTTAGCAAAAATAAAATTAAAAATAAAATTTTATGATCAAAAACCTTTACAAACTGTACAAGAATGGGGCATTCATTATTTAGGAATAAAATAGAAATTATTATAATGGAAATAAAATATTTAGAAATGGAACAAATAATAATTTTAAGATCTTACGTCTGTTTCTTTCTTCATTTGTTAGTATTTTAAACGAGAAGGGAAAAATTCAACTTAAATGTTTCATATTTTGTCTTGTTAGAATTTGTGTTGTATTAATATGAAATCTTCATTCAACAAAAAAGTTGCACAGTGGCAGAAAAAACATTTTTAAAAATTAAATTATATTGAATTTGAAGTAGTCCTAAGGTCGAAACTTTTGATTCCTTATTTATTTACAAAATTTTCACTCAATGTATAAAAAAGGGGCATTTTTGCCGAAAATTTTTTTGTTTCAATCTTTACGCTGAAATGTTTTAACATTTTTATTTAAAAAATGGTGGCAAATTTCGTGTGAAATACTTTACTTCGTAACGATTTAAAACAATTACGTTTCCTTATTCCACTGACGGATTTCAAATTCTTTTAAAATCAACCAAAAAGTACAACAAAAAAATTCAAAATAAACAAAATGACGGCGATTTTTCATAGATTAAAATTTTTTGTTTTTTAAAAAATACGCGAATTGCAAAAAAGTTTACACAGAATAGATGTTTTACTCAGTAATATAAATTTCTCTAATCACTGAGACATTTCGCATATATTTTTCTTGTTATTGCAACAACAACAAAAACACAGGAATTTTCGAAAATTACAAAAAAAGAAAAAGTTTGAATTAACTATTTCTGGTGATATTATTACAGAAAAATGATAAAATAACCTTACATGTATTTAAGAAGAGCGAATGAAAAAAAAGTTTTTTTTTTAAATACCAAATATTATGAAAAATCGCGTAATTTACAAAAAATAAGAAATTTTGATTAAAAAAAAATAGTTCGTGTTTTGTGAAATGTAAAAAATTTTCCGCCGAATTTCAAAATAATGTAAAATTGGTCACTATAATTAAGAAATAAAAGGTAAATATCCTAATAAGTCACAAAATTACAACATTAGAAACCAAAATTGTCATCATACTTTCATAAACAAAAAAAAGAAAAATTGGACAAATATTTCGGTTTCGGTAGTTAATTTTTCGTTCTTCTTTTGAGATTTGGAATTTTTAAAATGTTGGAAATTTACTATTTTCGGGAATTTTGAAATTAGCAAATTAACTCATTACGAGGTTTTGAAATTTTAGGAATATGAAATTCATGAAATTTTATTATTCCTTGAAATTTTCATATTTCGAATTTACCTGTTTTAGTAATCAATTTATGGTTATTTTTTCACTTTGGGAATTTCAAAACTTTAATCAATCATTATTTTTGGTAGCTATTTTTGAAGCTTAATATTTTGGGATTTAATCCTTTCGGGATTTTAAAATGTCGGTAATAAAAATGGTCAAAAGTTTTATTTCTTTAGGAATTTTTTTTGTGGAGACATTTTTATTTTTTTCCGGAAATTTTCATATTTTGGAAAATTCCTATATCATTCATTAATTTTTCGTTATTTGTCCACAGTAGGAATTTTGAAATTCGGCAACTTATTTTTTTGTGGGATTTAAAAATGCGAAAATCAATTAAGTTCGAGAATATGAAATTTTGGAAAATTCATAGTTTTGAAAGTTGAAAAGTAAGGGTTTTAAAATTCCGAAAATAAAAATTAAGCGTGGTTTTTTCCAGAAATTTTTATTTTTCGTTATATTCTTGTTTTAGTCAATCATTTTTTATTATTTTTCACATTCAAAATTTAGACAATTCGGCTATTCTCATTATTTTCTGTGAAAATTAAAAATTAGAAAACTCACTAATTTCGAGATTATGAAATTTTGGGAATTTGATAATTTTAAAAGTTTAAAAGTAAGGGTTTTGAGATTTAGGGAATAAAATTTAAGGTAGTTTTATTTAATTTTTTGGAATTTTCATGTTTCGGAAAATTCCTGTATCAGTAATCAGTTTTGCATTATTTTTTTTGCCTTAGGAATTTTTAAAATTTAGTCAATCACTATTTTTGGTAATTAAAAAACCATATAATTATTCATTTTCTAAAGCTTGAAATTTCTGGGATTTTATCATTTCGGGACTTAAAAATTTTGGGAACAAAAATGGCCAAAAGTTTGGAAATTTGTATTTTTTGAGAAATTTTTTTTGAGAAATTTTTGCTTTCGTAATTAATTTGTCGTTATTTTTGCAAATTAATAATTTTTTAAATTCAGAATATTATTATTTTCGGGAATTTAAAAATTCGATAATCAAATCATTTCGAACATATAAAATTTTGTCCGGTTGGCAATTTAGGAAGTTTAAAAGTAAGGTCGTTTTATTTTTTTCTAGAAAATTTCATATTTTGGAAAATTCCTGTATCAGTAATTAATTTTTCGTTATTTTGCCGCGTTAAGAATTTTTTGAATTCGACAACTTTTTTTTCGGGCATTAAAAAATTCGAAAATTAACTAAATTTGAGAATATGAAATTTTTGGCTTTTCATAATTCAGAAGTTTCAAAGTAACGGTTTTAAAATTCCGGGAATAGAAATTAAAGGTAGTTTTTATTCAAGAAATTTTCATTTTTCATTATATTCCTGTCTTAGTCAATAATTTTTTATTATTTTTTCACATTCAAAATTTAGAAAATTCGGCAATTCTCATTCTTTTTGTTAGAAAATTAATAATGAGAAAATTGATTAATTTCGAGAATATGAAATTTTGGGAATTTGATCATTTTAAAAGTTCAAAACTAAGGGTTTAAAAAGTTTCGGAAATAAAAATTTAAGGTTGTTTTATATTATTATTTTTTAATTTTTATATTTCCAATTTTCCTGTTTTAGTAATAAATTTTTTGTTTTTTTTTCCACATTTGAAATTTATTTAAGTTTTTGAAATAAAAATTGTCGATAGTTTTATTTAGTTTGAGAATTTTATATTTTTTTGAAGATTTATGTTCCATTAATTAATTACTCGCTATTTTTTACAACCAGGGCTTCGAAAATTCTGCAATTTTGTGTCATCCCAATTAAATTTGCTCTAAAACTTTCTCAAACGCAACTTGAAACCCGCAATGGAATTTTAAAATAGGGAAATTCAATATTCAGCATAGCGGATATCACTGAGTTGAATCCAATTTGTAACTGGTATGAAACAGGTGTCATGGTGTGATGTTATTTAAATCCTCTATTTCACACAAAAGCCTCACTTTTCCCTCTTTAGTGCATCAAGAATATCACTGATTTTTTATAATTGCCACTTGTAGCGAGAATATTGGGCAATTATGGTTATTCTTATCACAAATCATAATAAAGGAGCAGATAGGAATTTTAAGGTTAAATTAAATTTAAAAGATTTTATGAATTTCCAGTCAATCAAGTTGAAGTGTGAACAACAAAATATAAGTTATTTTTTAAAACTTTGAGTTTTTCAATGCTTTGTTTTTAAAAATAAAGATAATTAAGCAAAATCAGGCTATTTGATTTTTTAATTATTTTTAAATCGTGACAATAGAAGTATAAATTTTCAATTTTTGTTCACAAATTTTTTTATTTAACAACATTTTATAAACAAATTTTTGTAAACAGAATAAGAACTTTGATGCTTGTCAGCGAATTAATTTTCTTTTATATTACGAAATTGGCTGTTAATTATAATCATTTTTTTTGCATGATTAAGTAAATTTTATTTTAAAAACACAGATTTTCTACAGTTCGTATTTTTAAAATAAAATTGAACTAGAATAAATGACAAGTTTTGTCGCCTAAAAATATCCTATGATAAATTTTATGCTGTTTGGGCTAATAGTACTCGATTTTACAAGAAAAAACTACACCCATTTGCTGAGAAGTGATTAGATTTGTAATTTGTTAATAAAATTGTTTATATAACTAAAAAATATTATTCGTTAATCAAGTAGAATAAGCGAAAGATTTTTGTAAGTAATTTTAAACTGATACGTTAAAAAAAAGAAATCTGCTGGTTAAAAATTGACGATAATGTGTATTTTTTATAAAATTTATTTATAAACTTATTTATTACATTTCTTTAAAAGTACACATTTTTTCTCCGAAAAAGTATTTCAATCAACAAAGTCAATTCTGTGACTCTAGCAGTTGATTTTGTAACACTAAACAACATAGAATTTGTTTATAAAATTGTTTATGAATTAAATTAATATAATTAGTTCAAGCAGTCCTTTCTGAAAATTATTATTTTTTTTTAATTCCCGGATTGTATCGGATTACTCTCAATTAGCTTTTCATACAAAATTACTTTTGATTACCTAATATTACTCCGAATAGCTTAGAATTACTGTTAATAAAAAAATTTTACAAATTAAATAATTACTTAAAAAAATTAAACCTTTTTTTTTAACGAACTATTTGAATTTTCAACCAAAGATATAGTTTTTAACAAAAACTATGAATATTTAATTGAAATATTTAAGTTTTTAGTTGAAATTAAATTTCCAATCAAAAAATATTTTCTAAAAATGTTAAATTTTCAATCCAAGAGATAATTGTTCAATACAAAATAGGGATGATAAATTTTAATAAATGGTTTATTTTTCAACAATGTACTTTTTAACTGAGAAATAAATATACATTTCAACCAAGAATGAAGTAGTTAAATTTTCAGTTCGAAAAATTAAATTTTGAGAATATAGTTAAATTTGAACCTAATTATTTTCGTTTATTTTAAGAATCTTTAAACAGAGAAAATAGTTTAATTTCCTATCCAAAAAGTCAATGTTTTAACAAAAAGTTGAATTGCACTAGATTACCAGTTCGGATAATTTTCTTTTGTCGAGAAATCTGTATTATTATCAGAGAATACTAATTTCTTAACGTCTCAACAGGCCATATGGAGCTAAGAATAAAATTTTATTTTTCATTTATTTTTTTATTGATTTTTTTGGTATATTTCTAATGTAAAAATTTGTTTCTGAAAAAAAGATCTTCTATATATGCTCCGCTGTGAATCGACCTACAGAAATTCCGATTGCCGGTCGGGTGCTTTCCCATTAAGCTGCTAGAAAGATGGACAGAAAAATCCTTATTCAGAAATGCACGCATTATTGCGTCAGATTTCACAAGTCAAATTTTTCAAGAAATCTGTATCATCAGATAATAACAGAATTTCTTCACATCTATAAAAGCTAGATGGAGCTAGGAATTTTTCTCTTCATAAAAATATGGTTTCCCAGTCGCTTAATGGGAAAGCATCTGACCGGAAATCGAGAGTTTTGTGGTTCGATTCTCAGCGGAGCGAAAGGAGAAGATCTTTTTTCAGAAAAAAAATTAAAAATAAGAGTTGTTTTCCCCTCGGACGAATGTAATTTGAGTAACACTTTTAAAAATTTGGATATCTTTCAATGGTTAGATGTGGTTAATTTTTAGGGTTTCGTATCCCCAGACAGAAACCCTTATAGTCCTTGTCGAGTGTCCAACCATCTGTCCATCCATCAGTCCAACGCACTTTTTCCCAAGGATAAGAAGTGGGTGGAAGGGAATGTAGAAAAAATGAGAAAGAAAATAAAAGGGGAAAAAAGGTGTAAGGAAAAATAAGGTGTAGGTAGTAGGAGAAATAATGAGAGGTCAAGTCTGGGAGAAAAGGGATCGAGCTTGGAAAATAAAAAAGGGAGTTTGAAAAAATAAAGGAAGGGGTGTTGGGGAAATGAGGGGTGAGCAAGTAGGCGAAAAACAAGAAACAAAGGTAGGGTTAGTAGGCACAGGAGGAGAAATTCAAGGACGGATAGCATGGCAATTGTGGGAAAATGATGAAAGGGGAAGTAAGAGAATGGTGGGGAAGTGAAGGGACTTAAAGTAAAGGAAAATGATTAGATGTGGTGTCGGGAAATAAGGGGCGAGGAAGTAGATGAAGGAGGAGAAATTCAGGTAAGATGATAGAGGAATCGTGGAAAAATAATGAAAGTAGAAGTAAGAAAAATTCTTAAGAAATGAAGGAAGAACAGTAGGGAAAGTAAGGGGAAGTGACTAATAGTGAGTCTAGCGAAGTGATGGAAAATAAAGTATAAGTAAGTGAAGGTGCAGTGAGGGAAAGTGTTGAAAAGGTAATGAGGATATATGTGAGCAGCGAAGTAGAGGAAGTAAGGGGAAATACTTGGAGGACATTTAGGGGAAATGAGAACGAAGGAATAGGAATGGTGTGTGGGAAGTGTGCGGAGGTATAGTAGGAACACTAAGGCGAAATTAGGCAGGAAAATTAAGGCTAAATAAAATAAAAAGGGGGAAATTATTAAATATAAGGGTAATTTTGGAAGGAGAAATGAGGTTTAAAAAAGAGAAAAAGGGATAGTTCTGGGTTAGTTAAGAGAGGAATGAGGGGCAGAAATAATTTTGGGACGTGAAGAGTGAAGTAAGAGGGGCAAAATCAGGGGGATGTATTGTGACAGGGGCAGTAAAGTGTGATAGGGGAATATTTGAGCGACTTAATTGACGTCTTCATAGGCTACGAAACCCTTTTCTAATTAAAAATGGAATAGCGCTTAAAATGTAATTTTTTTAGTTCGACCAACTCAATTGAGGTGGCTTAAAGGGAGAAATAAAATAAAAGGATAGTACAATAAATAGTATTGAAATTATGAAAATCCATGAATAATATTCAGCACGCGTGCTACCGTATGAGCGTACAGCTTTTTTTTTCTTTTTTCCCTTTTCTCCTCTAAGATAAAGCTCGCAAAGGATTCGAAGAATCTCGATTATTTATGAATTCTACGGGGAGGTATTTTATTAGATCGGTATCATAAATGTTAAGTATTAATCTCATTTCCAAAGTCAAAAAACAAATTTAAAAATTTTCAAACTTTTCTTCTACACAAAATTATTAATAAACTACAAATACGCCCAACCTAGTACCCCAGTAAAAATTATTATAAAGGTTTAGAATATTGAATACAAAAATTTTTAACCAATAACAAAATGCTTGAAAACATCTTGAAAAATAAAATTTAGGATACTGAAAAATCCCCAGAAACAAAAACATTCAAAACAGTAAATTTTATACGTTTTAAGATTACGAAATTTTCCTCGGTCTATAATTTATTTACTTGGTAATTTTCGAATTCGAAACCTTCATAATTTCAGGAATTTTCCTTCCGTAATATTTTTTTTTTCAAGAATTTTAGGGTCGGAAATTTCATTTTTCAGAATTTTGTATTCGCCAAATTTAAATTTGATAAAGTTTAAAAATTTTAAAATGTTATTGTTTTTTATTGATTATTTTGTATTATTTTCCTCATTATTATATTTATTTCGTTCTTTTTAAAGGTTTTTTTCATTTAATTCCAATTACGTTTATTGTGTATTTTGCAATAATTTTTAGAGATAAGTATTCTATTGTATTAATAAGCTGGAAGTATTTTTATTTTTTTTCAAAATTATTATTTTTGATCTGGATGTTTGTAAAATCTATATTTTTTTATACATTTTTTTATTCAATGGATCAGTTACTGAATAATAACTTCACGAATACGATATCATTCTGGCGCGAAATTTGAATTGACGAATCATCTTTTTTGGTTGAAAAATTAAGTCTAATTTTTCTACATTCAATAAATAATCTTTCAAGCAAAAAATGTAACTCAAAGCATAATAATTATTTAGAATTTTGACATATACAAAATTTATTTTTGGAATACTGAAATTTGAGGTCTGAGTTAAAATATATTACAACCATAATATTTGGCATTAGTATAAAAAGAAGAATTATTTAATATTTAGCAATATTTGACTAGTCATTCAAAACGAATAAATTTAAGCCCAAAATTTTAAAAGTGAACAACTTAAAACTTAATTTTTAACATGGAAAGCTTTGAATCGTTGTAACTTTTAAAAGCTTCGAAACTAGGAAGGATACAGTTTTAATTTTTCTATTCAAAGAATATTTAATTTGTTAGGGAAATTGTTAAATTTTGATGCACAAATAACAACTGAACACTCATTATTTGTTGAAAAAATTTGAGCATTTTAAAAATATTTTTGGAAAGATTCAAAATTAATTCGAAATTTGCAATTTTTTCAAATAATTTAATGCCGTGTTTGTACCGACAAAATTCGGCTATTTGTACCGAAATTTCGGAAAATTGAAAATGGCTTTCATTTTTAAAAATTATTTTAATTGAATGTTTAAAAAGATTTCCAAAATTGTCTATAAGTCTGGAAGATTTTAATGAAATTATTTCAAATTTGCAGGATTTTTTAAAAATGGTAGGAAAAATTCCATTTATTTAAAAAGATTTAGAAGTTATGGAAAAGTTTCTGAAATAATTTTATTTAAAAAAAATGTAAACAACTCTTAGACTTCTCAAGATTTTGAAATAAAATTTTAAAGCTATTCGAGGACATTTAAACGATTTTAAATGAAAATGATTTAAATTTTAAATGAAGAAATATTCAGTTACAAGAAAATTGTAATTTAAAAATTTTTTAACGTTTCTAACTTAAAATTGCTTCAAATAATATAAGTTTAAATTTTTTAAAATTTATTGATTGATTCTTTATTGTAGACCATTAGGAGTAATAAGGTAGACTTATATTTTTAGAATAGAATCTGATTCTTTAAACACTATGAATCATGAAAGTAAAAAATTCAAAATTTTGCAGCTTATTGGCATTTAATTAAAAATTGTTGAATTAAAAAACTTCGAAACTTGTATTCTAAAACTTTAAGATTAAAGAGTTCTACTTTGAGTTTTTTAATTTGTAGTTTACTTTTTGTCACTTCAAATTAAATTTTTTTAGAGTTGAGAGATTTTTTCTTCAAGTAAAACGACAACACTGTGGTTGAATCTTTGTTAATTAAACAAATTTAAATATTTTAAATTGACAACATAAATAATTAAACATCAGTAAATTCAAACGCTTGTTATTTGAATTTTAAAAAAATTACTTTGATTTCAGAAGATTTAACAACTAAATTTTTCCCTGTAACGCTATTGCAGTCCTCCATCAATCTATTACTGAATAATGACGTCACGATTTCAATAGAATCTTGGCGCGAAATTCAAATTGGCAACTTTTCTGAATAAGTATAAAAGTGGATTTGGAATAGATATAAAATGGGAAAACGGAATGCGAATCTGCATAAATGAGCGTCAATGAAACCCATATGAAACTTTTTCATCTCAGAAAGGATGTATTTCTGGTCATTCCATTTCCATTCTCAACTTTCACACTATCCATGCAGAAGTTTGGTCCATAGAATGAGCGAGCTACTTGCGATAAACTGCTTGGGAGGGACTAGGTTGGACGTCATTGCACCACTAACAGGTACTCTATTTTTGCTTATCTCAAGCTTCTCTTGCGCAAATGTATTTTCGGCTTTCCACTACACACTCAGAACAAGTCACCTAATGTGACGTCGTATTCCAACACTTTATGGTGTCAGCAAATAGCTTTAAAAAAATTAGGCAAATTTTAGTAAGGGAAACCGACCATTCCTGGGACAGTTACGAAAAGCTAACCTAGACAAAAACAATTTTAAAATGGTGAATTGGAAATTTTATTTTAAAGGAATCTGTTATATCATCAGAGATGGTATTTTAACGACCGTAGACAACCCTCCAAACCAAAAATGCAGAAAATCTATACAATATCGATCAATTTAAGAATCTTGTATTACAGAAAATGCTTAACGTCTCAATCAGACTAGATGGAAAATAATATTTTCTGATCAAACTTATTTCTTGAAAAAAAGATCCTCCTCTTTCTTCACTTTGTTGGGAATCGAACCACAAAACTTCTGATTCCCGGTCAGGTGCTTTTCCAATTAAGCTATTAGAGGGATCATAATAAGAACTCTCAAATCAAGAAAATAACGCTAATTTTTAGCTAGGTGTTAATGGTACAAGTTCATGGTTTGGAGGGTTGTCTACGGTCGGTAAAGTACCATCTCTGATGATATAACAGATTTCTTTAAAATAATTACTTGTTCTATTAAAACCTAGCTAAAAATTAGCATTATTTTCTTGAATTAAGAGTTCTTATTCTGATCCCTTTAATAGCTTAACTGGAAAAGCACCTGACCGGAAATCAGAATTTTTGTGGTTCGATTTCCAATTCAATGAAGAAGGAGTAGAATCTTTTTTTCAAGAAATAATTTTAATTTCAATTAGAAATTTTATGACAAAAATTGTTATAATAAGTGGCTAATAAATTATTTGATCGATTAGAATAAAAAATCAATTTTATAATTAATTAATATAAATGGTTTATCAAAATAAAATTGAGCAATTCACTTACAAATATAGAATACATTAAAAATCCAGAATGGATTGTGATAAATCATAAGGAATTTTTATTTTTTTATTTTTAAATAAAATTTACACCAACCTGTTCACTGTTTGCTTAAATAAATAACAACCTATTGTTAATAATCAAAATGAGTTGGATGTAAATTTGAAATACTGATAAAGATATAAATTTTGCTACAAGAATTAAGATGCTACGCTAAAATTAAGAAAGTGAGGTTAGGAATTATAATTACATTTATATTTATTATAAATGAGGAAAAAAGAATTACAAAATAGTGTACGAATTTAAAAATAACTAAGATTTAAGAAATTTAAAATGGCAGAAAATTAACAAAAAAAACATTAAATAAGTTGTAAGACTTTTAATTTTATTTGTATTATTTAATGTCCTATAATTATAAACATTATTGATAATTTTTAACAATTTCTGTAAGGTTTGCTAGCAGAAAATAAACCCGTTTAAGTTTGATAACAAAATAAATAATATTAACAATATTTACATTTTTACCAATTTCTTAAACAATTTTTTTTAATTTTCCGCCCATTAAAATTTCTTCAATCTTCTATATTTGCAAATCTTTACCCTATTTTGTCATTTATTTTTCCTTATTAGGTGCTAAAATACTTTAACTTTAATCTTCCCGAAAAAACGAAAAATAGAACAGTGGAACTGTTAAAAAATATCACATTTCTCATTTTCACCATGCATTTTGTAGCAAGTCGGCCCTGAAGGTAAACATTACAGACTGAAATTATATATTAAAAACAATTTTCTTGGTAAAAGTAGTATGTCAAATTTACATCCTACAATGTTAAATATTGGAATTTTATAAAAAAAGTCCAGTATTTAACACTTCTGTATCACACTTGCGGCTGGCTATCTTGACATCTGTTAAACAACGGAATTATTATAACACCCTCAATTCACTGATTTCGTGGAATTAGCAGAATTCATGGAATTTCCGAAATGCAAGGTATTGTAGGAATTCATGGTAAGCACGGAATACGAGAAATTCACAAGATTCAAAGAATTCATAAAATTTCCGGAACTAATGGAATAAATGGAATTAATGGAAATCACGGAATATATAGATTGAACGGAATTCATGGAATTCAAGGAATTTGTGAAGTTCAATGAGCTTATGAAATCCAACAAAATCATGAAATGCATGGAATGTATGGAATTCATGAACCTACACGAATTCCTTACATTCTATAATTTCGTGAGTTATTTGAATTTCGTTAATTCCTTGCATCCCTTTAATTCCATGAATTATTTTAATTCCGTGAATTTCTTCAATTCCTTTAATTCCATGGGCTCTACGAATTTCGCTAATTTCTTAAAATCCGTGAATTCCCCTATTGCGGGTGTTACATGAATTCCGCAAATTCCGTAACTTTCATGATTACAGTCAATTCCGCAAGTTCCTTGAATTCCATAAATTTCTGAAGTTCCTCTCATTTCATGGATACCTTTAATTCCGTGTATTCTGCGAATTGCTTGAATTTCTGGAATTCCGTACATGTAAAAAATTCCATGAATTTTTCGAATTCCGTGAATTCCATGTGCTTTGAGAATTTCATGAATTCCTGGAATTCCTTGAATTCAAATTATACCGTGAATTTCATGAATGCCATAAATTACGCGAATTTCTTTAATTCCATGGGGTCGTTAGTGCCCTGACACTTTATATTGAAATATTCGAAAATTATTCTTCAGTTTTTAATTTTTTTTTAAGACACGTAATAAAAAAATAAGACTGCGTTCTTGAAATACCCCAAGAGGGCCTCAACGTTATACCAAAGTAAGGGGACCTTTAAGGGCTTATTGCCTGAATTCCTTGAATTCCATGAATTTTGCGAGTTCCTTGAATTTCGGAAACTCCATGAATTTCGCGAATTTCCCGGATTTATGGAATTCCTTGAATTCAATTTATTCCGTGAATTTCACGAATGCAATAAATTTCGCGAATTTCTTTAATTTAATGAATTCCTTTAATTCCATTAATTCTGTGAGTTCCTTGAATTCCATAAATTTGGGAAATTCCTCTAATTTCTTGGACACCTTTAATTTCGTGAATTCTGTGAATTTCTTGAATTTCTTGAATTTTGTGAATTCCTTGAATTCTGTATATTCCTCGAATTTAAGGAATTCCATGAATTTCGGGAATGCCATGAATTTCGGGAATGCCATGAATTTTTCTAATTCCGTGAATTTTTAGAATTTCTTGAATTTCATGAATTTCGCGAATTGCATGAATTGCTTGAATTCAATTAAATCCGTGGATTTCATGGATGCCATAAATTTTACGAATTTCTTTAATTTCATGAATTCCTTGAATTCCATGAATTCCGCGAGTTCATTGAATTCTATAAATTTCGTAAATTTCTCTAATTTCATGGATACCTTTAATTCTGTGAATTCTGAGAATTTCTTGAATTTCCGGAATTCCATGAATTTTTTGAATTCCTTGAATTCCATGAATTTCTCTAATTCCATGAATCCATTGAATGAAATTAATTCCGTGAATTTCACGAATGCCATAAGTTTCGCGAATTTCTTTAATTCCATGAATTCCATAGAGTCGTTAGTGCCCTGTCACTTTATATTAAAAATTTACGAAATTCGTTCTTCAGTTTATAATTTTTTGTTCAATGTCTTGAAATTAAAAAATCATTTAACAAGTAAAATTATCTTATAACAAGACACTTCATAAAAAGTTGAGACTGGGTTCTCTAACTAACCCAAGAGGACCTCAACGTTATACGAAAGTAAGGAGACCTTTAAGGGATAATTGCCTGAATTCTTTAAATTCCTTGATTATCTGGTGCAAAATTTTCGTCTTACAAAAAATCTAATACATGTATAGGAAATCAACTAATTGTGATACATAGTCTAGTTTTTAATAACACGTATCCCAATTAAATTAAAAACAATTCTCATAATTATGTAACAGATGCAAAAAAGTTAATTAATTTGAACAAAAAGATTAATGATGTCAAAGATAGAGAATAATTTTCGTTAAATGTCGAATTTATAATATTTTAATATTATTCCAAATTTTCCATAATAAAAATTTGTGATGCTAACAATTAATATTCTTTTTCAAATTAATGAATATTAAATAAATATTGATCCATTATTTTTCTATAATTGGAATATAGTAATTTATCATTGTATCTTTTAATGTCATTATTAATAATTGTTAAAAGCAGAGAGTAATAAATTTAAATGATTGCCAATAATTGCTAATCCATTTAATTTGATTTGAGTTTAAAATTCTTCATAAATCTCAAAAACCTTATTATAAAAATTGATGATGCGGTACTGCTATTTGCGTCTTTTTTAATTCTACAACTTTCTTTGTTTCTCGTTGGAAAAATCGAGAAAAAACTAGTTTTGCTACCATTCGAAAAAATGTCTTATTTAATAATATTACTTTTTATAAAATGGTTTATATAAGTTCCAAAGAAACTTCCCAGTGGCCAAAAACTTTGGCAAAGTCTTTGCGACATCGTTACGACATCCTTACGACAACTTTACGACATCCTATGTCCATGTCGTTAAGGTGTCTTTACGATATCGTAAATAAGTCGAATGATCTGACGATGTCTTCACGATATCGCAAAGACACCGAAATGACATGAACATAAGATGTCGTAAAGTTGTCGTAAATATGTCGTAACGATGTCGTAAAGAGGTTGCCAAATTTTGTGCCTACTGGGTTTGACCAAGAAAATGGTTTTCTAAAATCTAATTTTGAGCTGCAATAAAGATAATTATATTGGTAAATACAAATCTAATTGTAATTATTAACCTCAATCTTTCCGTAGTATCTTAATACCTGTAACAAAATTGATATCTTTATCAAATATTCGTTACGGTTTTCAATTAGAAAATGTAAATGAGATAAAATACAAACAATATTTCCTACTCATCGAAAATATTATTAATTTTATATTACTCAGACAAAAAATATCGCTTTCTAACATCGAATGTTAATCTAGCTATTATTGAATTTAATTATTTTATATTAAAAATATTGCTTATAAGCTCCACGTTTGCCGTTTAATTAATTATTTATTGTCAAAAAGTTATTCAAAGTAATTTATTGTAACTTCCAATTTTAAGCTAAATTTTGTCAACTGCTCAGTTAAGTAATTTAATAGAAACTAATTAATTTAACTTTTTAATAAAATTAGTGAGTATGCATTAAAATTTCATATTATAGATTGATCCTGAATATTACAAATATTAATAAAATTAATATTATCGATTTACTTGCAAATTTAACTGTTTGGTTGTAAATTTTGATTTAGAATTCATCCTAATTATAATTACTACATTACCTTCAAAAAAGTCTTTAAACAATTTCGATTATTTTTTGGTAAAATTTTATTTACTAAATAATCTTTTTTATTAATATTTTAATCATGTCGTTGAAAATTCAGCTTTTTGTTTCAAAATTTCATGCTTTTAGTGATGAAATTCACCTTTCTTGAACAATAATGCAACTGGTTTGTTGAAGATTAATCTGTTTAGGTTGAAGCTTCAACAGTTTTATTAAAAATTCTTTGTTAAAATAAAATTCAACTGCTTCCAATTTATATTAGAAGCTTTTTTGGTTGAAATATCAACTATTATATTTCTTGATAAGAATTCACCTTTTTTTGGTTACAAATTTAAATACTCTCTTAAAGGTTTTTCTACTTGGTACAAATTTATCAATTCACTTGCAAATTTTTGTTGTTTGTAAATTAACTTTTTTCTTGAATATAAATTTTTTACAGTGAAAAATATAACTGTTTTTTCGGGAACTCTTGTATTTAGATTAAGGATTAAATAGTTTGGCACAAAATTAATGTATTTGAATGAAAAGTAACTTTTTTGTGAAAATTCATATTTTTGGTTTGAAAATTATACCATTTTCCTCGAAAATTGAACAATTTGGGTGAAATATTTGTTCTTTTTTAATGAAAAATCTTATATGGTTCAAAATTCATCCTTTTTGGTAAAAATGTTATCTTTTATGGTTACAAGTCAGACTGTTTGGTAGAAAATTAGTATTTTTTTAATTTAAAATTGAAAAAAAATTGAATTCTAATAAAAAATATAACAAAAAAATTTATATTACAAAATGAGAGCCATTTAATAAATGATAAGAAAGAAAGAATTTTCAATAAAACTGTTTAAGGTTCGAATTTTCGAATTAAAAAGGCGAATTTTCAACCAAATAATTGAAATATGAATGAAAAAAAACTTTTCAGTCAAGCAAGAAAAAAAATTTTTACCCAAACTGTAGAATTTTAATTTAAAAAAGACAAACTTTCTACAGATCTGTTTAATTTTTTACCGAACGGGACGACTTTTTAACAAAACTATTTACTTATGGAGAAAAATTAATTTTTTAAAGAAAGGCATCAAATTTTTAGTCAAGTTAAATCAAGTTTAAACACTTTTTTTATCTTGTGTATTAATTTTTATTACTATGAATTCTAAATGAAAAATATAATAGTAGACTTTTCAACCAGTATTCAGTCGATAATAATAATCTTATTGATATTCCCAGTTGGCAGAATTAAAAAAAAGTCATTCATGATAAATTTGTAGACCTTTTTAAGGTTTAACTTTTATACTATTATTTAACTTAATAGGGGTTTCGTGATAGGGGGTTCGAGTTGGCACTTGTGTCTTTTGGGTTGCGAAACTTTGGCAGTTACGCCCTTCGAAGTTACAAACTTTCGTGATTATTCTCTTTTTGAGTGTTAAACTTTCGTTCCAAACTTCAGCACTTATCTCTCTTCAGAATTCTAAGTGTGGCGCTTATTCCCCTCCAAACGTATTCTTTTTCAGAGTCCTCAGCGATGACGATCTTAAGATTTCTTAACAAAATTTTTTTACAAAAATAACAAATATTAACTTTTCCAAAGATCGTCGATCAAATATGATCAAGCATTGACAACAGTAATTTGGTGATTGTGAATTCTCTTTTGTTAAAGCTCCTTCGGTTTTAACGAAAACATTTCTTCACAGGTCATCGTTTTCACAAACAGGCAGACATACATACGTAAATATAACAATTTTATCACAACTTTTTTTACTTTGTCATAAATTTAATTTTGCTATATTCAATGTACATTTTTATATTCTCATTAATTTTTGTACCCAGAGTTTTTAACAAACTTGTAGATATTTTTGGGTAAAAAAACTTTTGTCTTTTAATTTTTTTCGTCTTTTGTGTGAGCAAATTTACTTATTCTATTTAAAAATGATTAATAACAAATTGGTAGATCTTTTTGGGTGAATAACTTTTGTCTGTTAATTTCAGTTCGTACCTTGTGTCTTTTTTCAAAATAAAATGGTATTCAAACAAAATTTAATTCATTTATTTTAAATTCTATTTTTACGATGAAAGTAAAAACGACCTCTCCTATAAAAAATTATTCATGAAAAATTAGAATGGGCCTTTATTATTTTCATAGCTTGTGTCGTTTGTCAAAAAATTAATTTTTTTATTTTTAATGTTATCTTTTACGACTAAAAACAAAAACTACGCATCTTATCGAAAAGTAATTGATAACAAATTTATAGACCTTTCCAGGGTGCCCAATTTTAGTTCAATAATTTTTTTCGCAACCTTGTATAGTTAGAACGCAAAATGAAATTTTTGATTTTTCATTGTTTTTTGTACGATCTAAATTGGAATTGTCAGCATTTCGATAAAATTAAAAAATTTCTTAAAATCATCTTTTAGAGCTTTTAAAAATAAACTTTTTTCTGTTTTTAAATTTCTTTCATATCATGAGTTTTTTTTCTTAAAATATTCATTTTGAGTTTTTTATTTCCTTCTTTGGAAAATGCTATAACTCTGATAATTTTCTTTTTATCGAAAAAAGTCATTTTGATGAATTGTTCAAATTTCGGAGTACTATGAATAACCATACATAGAATTTTCAAATCTTGAAAAAAATGGTCTCAAAAATTTTGACAGAATAGACAGACTACAGGCAGACAGACGGACAGACAGACACCTCCGTAAAAATCTTACAAGTTCAAGATTCTGATCTAAAGTCTTTTTTAGATAAGAATTCAAATATTTCTTGGAAAATTTTTCTTTTTAATTAATAAATGTATCTAAGTTAGTTTTGTTGAAAATGCAAGTAACTTCTCAGAAAATTTAGTTCTTACTTAAAAGTTATATTTTTATGTTGAAAATTAAAGTTAAAATTTTCTTTGGATACAAATTCAACTTTTTTCTCACAATTTGTGTTTTTATTTTAAAAATTAATCTATTTTAAACTGCGTCTTCCTTAGATAAAAATTGAACGCTTTGGTTAAAAATTCAACAATGCTGTTAAAAATCATCCTTCTTGGTTGGGAATTTTATAATTTAGTTAAAAATTCAACTATTTTGTGAAAAATTAACTTGTTCAAAATTCATGTTTTTGTATCAAAAAGTCAACTGTGATCTTTTTTAGTGGAAAACTCAACTTTTTTTTTAAATTTGACTTTTATATTCAAAAGTTCGTCTATTTTCGTAGAAATTTAATCTTTCTGAGGTAAAAATGCAACTTTTCTTTTAAGAATTCAAGGATTTTGTTAAAAATTCATAACTTTAGTTCGAAAACTCAAATGTTTTATTAAAAATTCAACTATTTCATATGAAATTTAATGATTTGAAATGCTTATTTTGGTGAGAAAAAGTCAACTCAAACTTTTTTCCGGATAAAAATTCAACTTTTTTTTTAACTTGCCTTGAGGATTTGACAATTCATGTTTTAGTAAAAATTTCCTCTTTCTTAGAGAAAACTGCAACTCTTTGTTTGAGGATTCATCAATTTTATTAAAGTCATCGCTTTTGTTTTTTAATTTAACTGTTTTGTTGAACAATGTTTTTCAGTTTGAAAATTTTCGTAATAAATTTAATTCTTGTTTGAAACTTATATTTTAATATTGAAAAATCAAACTCAATTTTGTTGTATGCAAATTCAAATATATTTTTGAAAAATTTGTATTTTCAATTTTAAATTTGATCTGTTTTAATAGGCATTTTATCTTTCTTGAATGAAAATGCAACTGTTCGGCTGAAAATTAATCTTTTTTGCTTGACGGTAAAAATATTTTGTTTAAATCAATATGTTGAGAAATAATTTTTTGTCGAAAATTGATATTTCTAGTAAAAAATGTATCTTTTCTAATGATTGTTTAACTATTTTCTTAAAAACTGGCCCTTTTCGCTTAAAAATTCAACTGAGTGGGTGAAAAATAAATTATATTTTTGTACAGAAAATTCGCCTTTAGTTTGAAGATTCAACAATTTAGGTTAAATTTTTTTATCTTTTATGACTGAAAAATCTTTTTTTGCTGAAAAATCGTTTTCTTGTTTTTAAATTAAGTTTTTTAAAATGAAACTTCATCTTTTTTGGTTGAAATTAAATTATTTTTAAAAAAGGCATTTATTTTGTTTAAAATTCAAGTATTTTGTTAAAAAGTATATTTAATGAAGAAAATGAATTTTGTCATTTGAAGCAAATAAGTACCTAAATTAAAAAATTTGTATTTTATATCTGGAATATTGTATGATTTCATTTATAAATGATCCTATCTTAAAAATATTACATTTTCAGAATGCTGGTATCTGAACATTAATGTTTAGGAAAATAAAAAACTGAACAAAGATAAATCTGAGGATTTTTTAAATAAAGTTTTGACCCTGCAGAACGGCCCCTTGTTCACATTGAATGAGTAATAGAACAATATTTTAGGGAAAATAAATTATTATTCAAAACCGGTTAGGCTTTCAATCAAATTGGAGGAAATTATAGCCAGCAATCGTGATCAAAATCATGACTCATCAAATATACGTAATTTGATTCTAGATTAGTATTGACAATATACCGTCATTAGTGCCATATTCCAATATTTGTGAATTTGACAACTATCCCGCGATATTTGATTGTCCCAGCCTGACTCTCATTTCATATTTTCTTTATTTTTATATTACCCATAGTTAACTAGTGCGTTTCAGGATAATCTGCTTTTAATTGTTTCTCAATTTCTACAAATGATAAAAGCGCGGAAGGCTAATTCCGAAATTAAATCCCACTTTACTTTCATACTTTATTCATTATCTTTTCCTTTATGATTGTGAATATCGCAAATCCTCTCAGCATATTTGAGGGATGAGTGAGTTAATACTTTTCTCTTAAAAAAAATCTTTATGGAATTTTCAATTGTCTTTTCTTGTCCAATGAATAGTTTCCTGAATTACTTGATAACAATAAATGATTAATTAATTAGCATCGTCAAATGATTTACTGTCCTAAACTCTTTGATATAAACAAGATAAAAGAAAAAAGTGGAAAAGTGTGGTTTAATTTTACAATATTTCTATTTACCACTGCTACGATTTTAGAAAATGGAATTTTATATATTCCAACGTGAATATCACAATTTTGACAAATTAAAACTATCATCATTCATGTTCCCTATTTTCATTTTTTTCTTGCTTTTTTAAATAATTTAGATACATTCTATTTTTAGGGTAGGATAGCCTACTCGTCAAGCGTCAATTAGTCATTAATTACATTTCTGTAAACGTCATTAATTAAATTCACAGAAACAGCTAAAATGAATATTTTTAATTTTAATTTACCGACACGTAGAGAGTCCAAACAACTAGTTTAATACATTAACCCAAGTCGAAATATAATTACTGAATTATATTTTGTTACTGATAAGTCGACAGATGTTTTTTGGATGAAAACTATTTTTCCTTAATATTTGTCTTTTTTATTTAAAAGTTCATATTTTCTAGAAAAAATATTGCATCTTTCTTTGATAAAAATACGACTGTTTTGTTAAAAATAAAAACATTTCCTGGACAATTCCCTTTTTCTTTAAAATTCGTATTTTTGTATTGAAAAGTGAATTAAATCTTTTTCGATCAAAATTCAACTTTTTTGTTGAAAATTTAACAATCTTGTTAAAAATTCATGCATTTTGTCTACAAATTCGACTATTCAGAAGAAAATTAACTTATTGTTCACAATTACTTTCTAGGAAATTTGTAATATTTCGTAGAAAATATACTTTTTGTTTTAATTGAATATTTTGGTGCTTAAAAAGAAACTGAAATATTTTCCGGATGAAATTCAACTTTAAAATTTGCTTTTTTCAATTGAAAAATCATCTGCTGTAAACAAATGTTTATCTTACGTGGATTAAAATTCAACTATTTGGTAGATTATTTAACTTTTTTTTCAAAATACATACTTTTTGCTTGAAAAAAATTCCTTATTTTGGATTTAAAATTGAATTTTTTCGTAGAAACTTATTTTTGTTACAAAATATATATTTTGATCTTGAAAAGTCAAGTTAAATCGTTTTTGAATGAAAAATAATGTTTAAAACAATTTTTTTACAATAAAAAGTCATCTGTTTTAACCGAAATTTCTTATTTTTGATATAAAATGCAAATGTTTAATAAGGAATTTAACAATTTTGTGAAAAATTACTTTTTGGTTGAACATTCGTCTTTTTGCATTGAAAATTGAAATTCTTAAGTAGAACCTTTTTTATTTTTCAAAAATGAATATTTGAATTGTAAAAAGTAAACTTAAATCTTTTGTAACAGAAAATTCTAATATTTTTATTTTAAATTGATCTTGTTAGTTTAAAAATTCATCTGTTTTGGTGGAAATTTTATTTTTTGTTATTGAAGTGCAACTTTTGGGGTAAAAATTATTATTGTTTGCTTCATTATTCAACTATTTTGTTGAAAAGATTGACTTCAATCACTTTGTTGAGAAATCATTTTTGTTGTTGTTAAAGATTTATATTTTTAGTTGAAAATGCATTTCTTTAGTTGAAAGTTTGACTTTTTTGTTAAAAAGTAATCCTTTTCAATTGATAATTCAACTACTGGGGCGAATGTTCAAGTACATTGTTTAAAAATTAGTTTTTTTGATTGAAGGGTTATTTCTTTGGTTGAAAGTTTAACTGCTTATTGGAAAATCATTTTTTGGTTTAAAATCAATTTTTTAACTGAAAATTTAATTTAGTTTTACTTTTTTAAGATTGGCCTTTTTTCTTTGAAAATTCCCCTTTGTTGATGAAAAAATCATTTTCTTGGTTTAAAATTTCATTTTTGTGGGATAAAAATGCATCAGTTTCGTAAAAAATTCATTCTTTGCATATATTTCGTCTCGGGAATTGTTTTACATACATGCGCCTCATAACGTCTTGCTGTAAAACTTCGCAGCAATATTGAATGATCCGAAGCTATTCAAAGCATTCAAAATAAATATTCTCTTCTTAATTTAAAAATTAAAAACAAGTTAAAAATACTAAACTTGGAATTTATTTATTTTCAAAAAAACGAACATCATCAATTGGTTTTAAACGAAAAAAAATTTCACTAAGAACAGAAACTAAAAAAAAAGTTTCATTATCCAATCACCAATAACCACGATGATAAAAATGCAAAAAAAAATATATTTTAAGATTTTTATACCGTCTTGTTTTGAAGATAAAAAAATTTAAATAATTAAAAATATTTAGCTATTATGAGAATTGTAAAAATTAAAAAACAAAAGACTCACCTTTGCTGGTGAGACTGAAACTTCTAAGTCTATAACTGTCCTCATCTTCGCCTTCTTCTCTCTGAGGCATTTGGACAGAACCGTCGGGAACATCGAGAAATGCATTACTCTTCCTATGATGAGTGTGATGCATACTTTGACCTCTTCTACTTCCTCTTCTCCTAAATCCGGGACTGACGTCATTTTCATTCAGCCTGGGTTCACTGCTGCAATGAGTAGATTTCATCGTTGGTTCATGATGATGATGTTGAGCTGCTGCTAAAAATTTTCAAAAATAACAATCATTATTATAGGTGTCCTTTTCTTCAATACCAAATGACTACACTGAGAAAACAAAATAATGTCCCAGCAACAAAATTATTTTGTTAAACAGTTTTTTTGTTCTTTCAAAAATTTGTTTGTTCTATGAAAAAAAATTTGAAAAAGAATTATATTTACATTTTATTATTCTGTGTATTTAATCCCTTAAATCCTAAAAACATACTTGAAAGTAATTGAAAAAGTATCTTAAAGCATTTAAGGGAAATCTCTCAATTAAGCACTTTTTCAACTAATCACCGATTATTCCGAAAATTAATTACATTTAAGTAAACGAATTTTCTACAAAGCAAACACATGTTATTCAATTAATAAATTTTGACCTTCTATTTTTTTTCTCAAATAGAAAATATTTTATTCACAAACTAAATTTTTGCCTTCATAAAATAATTATTACATGAGAAAAATTGAATTGCTCCAACAAAAATATTATGATAAATCTACTCAAGTTTTAGTTCGTTTGACAAAAAATAATGTTGTAGTTACAAATATATTTTTCGTCCAGGAAAACTATTTTATAAAATCTCTAATATTTTTTTGAGTCTAAAAAATCATTGTTTTGAGCTAAAAAATATCTAATTAATTTAACCAAACTAGTTTGTTCAATCTAAAAGGAAGTTTGTTTAGCATACCAAACTTTTTAGTTGGTTTAACCAAACACTCCAACAAAATAATTTAGTTAGCTTAACAAAACAGTGTTTTTGTTTCTATACGAACGAAAAAAATTGGTTGCGACAAGCAAACTTTTGTTCAGTCAACCAAAGATGTTTATTAATAGTCTATGATTTGTCATCGTCATGAGTCAATATGTCATTTATATCCAAGAGGATAATTTATATGACTTCAATTCCAAATTTCATTAGTTTTACATACATAGAAAAAGGAAACGGGATGGAGATACGGAGAAGGATAAGAACTTGTGAGAGGAGAAAAAGCAGGAAAATGTGAGTAAGGATAGAGAAATAATAAGACAGTTTGTATTTCAAGAGGAGAATTGTTTACCATGTACTAGAAGAAGAAAGTTTAAAGAAAGGAGAAAGAGAAGGAAAAAGGAAGCAAAAAAGATGAAGAGATAAGGAAAAAGAAGAAAGAAAAAAGGAGAAGGGAAAATGGAAAAAGAATTAAAAAGGAACAGCAAGAGAAGATAGAAGGAAATGGAGACAAAAATGGTAAACATAAGGGAGAAGGACCGTCGAAGAGGAAAGGAGCAAAAGGGGAAGGGCGAAAGAAGAAATCGAAACGAGAACGAGATGCAGAAGAAGACGGAGACGAAAAACAAAGAAGGAAGAAAAAAAGGAGAACGGGAAGGGAAAAAGAGGATGGGAGAAGCGCAGTGAAGAAGATGCTGTATGAGAATATGCAAATAAAAAAGAAGTGGCACTATAAGGGAGAAAAAATAAGAACAAAAATCAGAGAGAAGGGAGTAAAAGTAGAAGAGTAGAGTAAAAAAGAAGCAGAAGCGAAAAAACTGTAGATGGAGATGAATTAGGAAAAGGAAGAAAGAAGAAAAAAGAAGAACGAAAATAGAAAAAGGAGAGAAAAGGAGAACGGAGAGTTATATGCACAAAAAGAGGGCAGAAAAGAAAAAGAAAAAAAAGACCAGGAAGGGGGAAGGAAGAAGAAAAATGACGAGTTGGAAAGAGGAGAAGATTCAGGAGAGAAGAAGGGGATAAGAAGGAAGAAGTAAGGATAAGGAAGGAGAACATAAAAGGGAAGATTAATAAGAAAGAAGTTACAGGAGAAGGTATCAGGAGCTGGAAAAGAAAAGCAGAAGAAGAAGGGAGAAAGAAAAAAGCAGGAAAAAGAAATGGGAAAAGTGCGAAAAAAGAAGTGAAAACGAGAACGAGGTAAAGATGAATATGGCGATGATAAAGAAAGAACGGAGAAAAAAGAAAGAGAACGTGAAAGAAGAAAGAAGACGGAAGAAAAGTAGAGAAGGGGATGCTGAATGAAGACATAAAAATAAAAATAAAAGTAGCAGTATAGAGGAGAAGAAAGATAAACGGAAGGGAAACATAAGCGAGAAGGAAAAAAAGTAGAAAAAAAAGAAAAATAAATAAAAGTGAGAATGGAATTCAGAAGGAAATGAAAAAAAGGATATTAATGGAATTCTGAAAAGAAAGAATATAAAAAAAGGACGGTTGCAGGAGATAAGCATTAATAAGGACACAGAAGAAAAATGAATGTAGAAGGGAGAAGGAAGTGGAGAAGCGAAAGGGAGAAGAACATGCGAAATGATAAAAGGATAAAATAATAAATAAATATAATAAAAAAATAAAATATAAATAAATAATAAATAAAATGATAAAAAGCCGATAAAAGGAGGAGAATGACAAGGAAGAATGAAGAAGGAGAAGAAATGAGAAGAGAGAAAGCAGAATAATGGAGGAGAACGGAAATGGCAAAAGAATCAGAATAAAAGAATAGAAGAGCAAGTCAGAAAAAAAGAAGAAAAAGGAAGGAGAAAAAGAAGAGAGAAGGGAGAAAAAAGTAGAAGAGTGGATAAAAAAAAGGATTAAAAACGAGAACGAAATGCAGATGGATATGCAAAGGAGATTAATAAATGGATATGAATGGAAGTTGAAGAATAAAGAAGGAAGAAAAAAGGAGACGGTTAAAGGAGATAAACATGAATATGGAGGCAGAAGAAGAATAAAGGTAGAAGAGAGGAGGAAGTAAAGAAGCGGAAGGGAGAAGAATATGAAAAAGCAGAACAAAGAAGCAGGAAAAGTAGAGGAGAAAGAAAAGAAAGAAGTGAAAACAAACAAAAGGGGAGACAAAAGTAGAAGATCAGAGTGAGTGATGCAGAAGGAAGAAACAAGAAAAATGAGGAGAAGAAAATAGAGATAGAGAAGGAGAATAAGACAGAAAAAATAGAAGAACGAGATTGGGGAAAGGAGACAGAAGAAGACTGTGGATGAAGAAGGGAGAAATAGGAAGGAGGAAGGGTAAAGTTGGAAGCAGGGGCGACAAAAGAGAAAGAACAGGAGATGTAGTAAAGAAGAGTGAAAAGATAAGAAAAGGGAGAAAACAGAAGGAGAAGGGAGAAGGAGATGTAGATTGGGAAGAAAATCAACAAGGAGACGGAAGAAAAAGGGTAATAGAAGGGAAAATAAGGTTAAGGAGAAAGGTGAAGAGAAATAGGAAGAAAGGAAGGAGATGTAAAAGAAGAAGGTAGGAGGAAAAGAAGAATTTATAGGGCTGGTTGCCGATTCGATTTCAGGTTTTACTTTTCTTTAAATATGTATTATGCTCATTTTAGGAACTCTTTGCTCCTTTATTATGACTATTTTCTGATAGAAGAGGTATTAATGATTTTTTATCAAAGAACTTTTATTAATACTATACGTCAATTAATTCGTACTGAAATAAGTAGTGATTTTTTAAACAAGAATAGAAATTGAGAATTGGCAGACCTGATTTTAAATCCTTTCGAAAATAGCAATAAAAATGTAGCTTACTCTTCTCTGCTGGCAAATATCTATTTAATAATCACGTCACTGACCTCTCATACGTGTCTGACCATAAATGTCCACAACTACTGTGTTCACATTTTCCCTACTTTGATCTACAAACATAGTTGATAAAAAGAAAAATTTAAATGATATCAAGCATTGCTTCATAAAAAAGTTGCTCGAAGAAAAAACTGTTAATAATAATACGAGTGTTTCAAAAACATTTATTAAAAACAGTTTTACTATTTTTTAATTATGCCTCATCTAATGAAACTTCTGAAAAATTTCTTTTTGAGGTAAAGTTAGCTCAACAAACAGAAGCTTAATTGTATAATTGGTTTTAATCCGAAATAAATCTTCCGTTATTGATCAAATTTTTGAAATGAATGTTTTAATTAAAAAATAATCTAACTTCTAGAGTATGGGTATCAATTTTAATTGCAAAAAGCGTTGAACAAAGAGTAATCAGCCATTAATAGGAACATGAGATGGCTCTCTGTTTTCGTTGCGCGTTGTTGGTCTGAAAACTAAATGTAAGTAATCTAATTAAAAAACCTCTCCTGAAGGTACACTATCAATCTGAACTAAATATCAATGTTTATTTTTACCTTTTTGCAATTTCTTATTGCACAAAACAAACTTCGATATTGCAGAATTAAAAAAAAAGTTTTATTTGCATTTCCAAAGTAAAATAATCAATTAATGGCAGCAATTGAAAAAAAAACAATGGATATATTCCAAATTGAAATCATTTGTTTATAACGATAATTAAAATAATATGTTAATTTCCTTGAAAATGTCTCTAAGAGTCCCCTCATTTTTTTTTATTTCTTCTAAAGTTTAAGAGACTTTTTGACAGCAAGAAGAACAATGTTTAGAAAAGTCATTTATGAAAAAAATAAAGTCCTTTTTGGGATCACGCTAATATTTATGTTTTTTTCAGGAAGTTTTAATTATATGTAATTTATTTTTAAATCTCTTTTAACTCTTAAGAATAACATCTGAAATTCCAATGATAACGAATGTGCACGAGGGAAACGACTGCTCTTGAGAGAGAAAATTAAGCTTTAGAAATAGACACTTGTCGAGAGTAAATATGCAAACTTGCTTAAAGGAGATGGAGAAGAAGACGGGTGGAAAAGAAAATTAAATAACAAAGCCAATTCTTTAACGAAATAGTCGAATTCTCAACTAAAAAGATAAATTTCTAAAAAAGGTTAAATTATTACCCAAAAAGACGAATATGTGACAAAATATATGCACTTTTTACAAAACTGTTGGATGTTCAAGCAAGAATTAATTAATTTTTAACTAGATAGTTTAATTTTTAACCAAAAAGTTTAATTATCTTTTAAGATCTAGAATTTTTAATATAACAAGACGATTTTAAACTAAACAGTTGCAATTTCAATTAAAATGAATAGATATTCAACCCAGAAAATTAATTTCGTACCAAAAACACGCATTTTGTGATAGAAAGTATCAATTTTCAATAAAAATATCAACTTTTTGAACAAAAGTTCAACTCGAAAGTATGAATTTTTCTTAAATAATTTTATTAGCAAGTAGCTTCATTTGCGAATAATTAGTTTAAATTAAACCAAATACTTCAGTCTCCACACAAAAAACGAATTTTTAACCAAGCAATTACATTTTTAATATAAATGATGAATTTTTATTTAAATCATTTTTCAATCAAGAAAGAAATGAATTTTTAATGCATTTTTTAAATTTTCATCGGAGGGAATAAAGATCAAAGCAAAAATAAATTATTAAGTTGTTTAGAGAATGAACACACTTTTTAGATAATTGCTCAATTCGTACCCCGTAAAGATGAATTTATAATTTAAAAAATATATTTTTTACTAACCAGACAAATTTTCACAAGGAAGATAATTTTAAGTAATTAACAAACATTATTATTTAACCAAAAAAAAAATTATGCGATCTAAATTGAATAAAAAAGACAAGTTTTTGATGAAATAATTAAATTTCTGCCAAGTAGCTTAATTTTCAAATAAATAGTTTGATTTTTATCAAAAAGACGAATTTTCTACCAAGAAGCTTAACTATTTCGCAAAAAATAAAATTTTATATATACAAAATTTTTAACAAAATTTACAAACTTTGAAGCAAGTAACGGAATTTTCACCTTAAAAAAATGAGTTGTAGCAAAAACAATTTTTTTATTCTAATAAAATTAAAAAAAGAAACTAATTTTTCACAATTTTAAACATATGATCAATTTTCAACAAAAAATGTAATTGCTGATATGATAAGCAAAAAATGTTAATCTGAATAAAAAGTAGTTTAATTCCATATAAAAAATAATAAATTAAATAATTTAGTTTTCAACCAAACATATGAATTGAAAACTAAAAAAAGAACATTTTGAACCAGAAATGCGATATTTAATTTTTGTGTTCAAAAATATTTTTTTTGAAGCAAAAAAGAAACAAATTTTTATCAGAATACTTATATTTTTCAATTAAATGGTAGAATTTGTTACCAAACGAGATGAATTCCGAACCAAAAAATAATGTTAGATTCTTTAATCAAAACGAATGAATTTTGAACCAAAACCAGTTTGATTTTCTGATTGAATTCTATTAATTAAGTTAGCATTAAAGCAAAAAACCCATACCGGGGAGAGTTAAAATCAAGATAAAGAATTCGAAAAATGTTTGAATTTTTTTCTTAACGTTTTGCGTCAAAAAAATATTTAAGGGAATCTGTATTATCATCAGAGGCAGTTACCATCGCTCAGTGTAGATCTCATTCTACAGTCCGTGAACACAGAAATCAATACTATTGTTCAATGAAAAATAAATTTAAAACATTTACAAATTAAATTAAAAAAAAAAAGATTTATTCACTTCGGTCTGCGGGAAATCAAACCACAAAACTTCCAATTTCCGGTCCTTTCCTTTTCCAGTTAAGCTATTTGGAAGTTATATCAAAAGTTTTGTGGTTCGATTCCCAGTAGTGCGAAGTGAGTAGATCTTTTTTCAGGAAATAAATTAATTCTAAAAAGACAGAATTTATGATAAAAAATGTAAAATTCACCTTGGGCTGCAGCTCTTCGTCGAATACTTTTGCCTCCGGTGGTGACTCTAGCACTTTGAGACCTCGTGGCGGGTCGGCGTTTTCGAATTGGTGTGCTGCCTTCCGGTGTTCCACTTCCGTTTTCTCTTTCCCTTTCCTTTAAACCGGAAGGTGGTATAGAATCTATCATTTTTTCCATACTTGAAAATCCTGGGGCGCAGATTGAAGCTGACCGAGTTTTCCTTCTAAGATTTTCTTCAGCCATTATATACTGGAAGACTTTTCCGGGCAGCACTATATTTTCCTTTTCTTAAAGTCAACACAATTTTCTTTACTACTAAGGTTAAGACAATTTATTTCTATTAAGAACTTCAATCCACACACTTTTTCCCTCCAAACAAAAAGAAAAAACAAATTGAAAATAAATATTGTAGAGAAAACTTTTTAAAAGTACTTGAATTATCACTAATCCAAAATAACAAATTGTTGAGTGTTTGGAACGATCTTCCAAGAGTTTCTAATTAAAACGCTTTGGATTCTCGAGAGTTTATGAATATCTTTTGTAAGGTGCCACCAATCTCAGATAAGAATTTTTTTTTTGGCTTCTGATATTTTTATTCTCGATTTTTATTTTTTCTCACGTGAGAATAAAATTAAAGGAATTGGAACTCGGTTAGTATCCATTTGTATCAATTTTTAATCTTCTTTTGTGTATAGCAGGCGATAACAAAAAGGTATCTTTTTCGAAAAATTGTGCAACCAATGCTCGATTTCTGAAACATATAAATAATCAGACGTTAATTAGAATTGAAGTTCTTTTTTTTTCTAAATCATTATTCGAACAAATTACTTGTGAATTGCAAACTGTTTGGATTTTAGGAAAATAAAGACAAAAATTTGAAACCAATTGTTTTATCCACAACTAAATAGATTGATTTTCAATCAATGAAATTGAGCCTCAAACCAAATAGTTGAATTTCCAAATTTAAAAAAAAATTTGGACCGAAACTGGAATATTAAAATTTTAGTAAAAAATAAGACAAGTTTCTAACCAAATAGTACAATTATAAAAAAAAATTTAATCACAAAACGAGATATAATAATTAAGCAGAGATGAATTTTCAACACAATACATTAATTTTTTAACAAATATTGGAATTTCACAACATGTAAAAGATAAATTTCCACTAAAAATGGAATGAAGCAACTTCTAGATTAAAAAATAATTTTTTAATGAAACGAAAACGAATTTTGAAGAAGAAAAGTTAAATTTTTAACCAGACGTAAATCTTAAAAAAAAGTTAACAAAGAGGTTCTACTTTTAACCAAGTATGTATTTGAAATTTTAAGAAAAATATAAATATTGAAGAAAAGAATTGAATTTTCGACCAGAAAAGAAACTTTTATCAGAATAATTGAATTTGCAACGTAAAATATGAAATAGTTGAATTTTAATTTTAAAAATATAATGAATTTATAACTAAGTACTTGAATTATCAACCAAGAAGATAAATATTTAAGAAATAAGGTTAATTTTTGGAGAAAAGACGAAATGCAAAGAAATATATATATTTTTTTCTAAATAGTTGAATAATTAACATATTACGGAAAAATTTCCAACTAAAAATCGGATAAACAAACATTCAGAAGAAAATCTTAACAAAAAAAATCGAAATTTTGAGAAAAAATTCAGATTTTCAACCAAATATGTGAATCTTACAAGAATCAATTTTTTAACAATGTGGTTTAAATTTCAACCACTTATTTAAATTTTTAACCAAAAATATGAATGAAAAAAAAAACAATTGAATTTTCGACCAGAAAATCGCCTTCATCAAAATAGTTGATACTTCAACCTACAAACATGTATTTTTAAGCAAATTTCTGAATTTTTTCAGGAAAAATATTAGATTTGAACTAAATACAGTGGAATTATTAACAAAAAAGCTTAATTTAAACCTGAAAAGATGAATTTTCTAACAAATGAAAATACCTTTAGAAAAAAATTAAATTTTGAACAAAAAAAAAACGAATTTTCAATAAAAAAGATCAATTTTCAACCACAGAGATGTATTTTCAAATTAATTGTTGAATTTTTTAAAACAATAATTATAATTGCACCAAAAACAGTTTACTTAATAAAAACTTTTATTTTTGACCAAAAAATATGACTCTTCTACCAAAGGACAAATTTTCAACCAACTAAATTGAAGGAAAGAAACGAGTTCAACAAAATAGTTGAATCCTCAACCAAACAGTCTGATTTTGAAAAAAGAAAAATTATTTTTTAGCCCAATAGTTGAATTTTAAACTAATACATATATTTTTTTAACCTATAATGGAATAGTAAAATTTTTAGTTTGAAAATTAAAAATACTTTTTAACCAAAAGTTGAATCATCGAAAATGATACAGTTTCCATGAAAAAGACATATTTTTAATAAAAAATGAATTTTTATCCAAATATTAAATGAAGAAACTCTTAGAAAAACTTTAATTTTCAACAACAAAGAAAATAATTTTTTAGAAAATAGCATAATGCATATGCAATTCGAAATTAATTGTTAAATTTTCAAAAACCATAATTAGAAAGCCACCAAGGAGAGTTAAATTAACACAAAACTTCCATTTTTGCCCAAGAAAAATGACTTTTCTTGGACAAAGGACAAATTTTCATCCAATCAAATTAATAAAAAGAAAAACCATTTCAACAAAATAGTTAAATCATCAACAAATTAAAACTTTTTTCTAACCAAATAGTTGAACCATCAACCAAAAAGGTATATTTTTCAATAAAAAAGACATATTTCTCAATCAACAATTAATTTTCAATAAATACATCAATTTTTTACCAAATAATATGATATCAAATTCTGTATAATAAATTTTCAACCACAGAAATGAATCTTAAAAAAGAAGTCATTTTTAACAAAGTAGTTAAATTTCTAATCAAAAGATAAATTTGGAAGAAAAAAGTTATTCTTAACTTACAAAGTTACATTTTCAAATTAATCCTAAAAAAACTATAATTAGAATTCCAGAAAAAATAGTTTTGTTAACAAAAACTTTGTAAATAAAAAAAAATTTATTTTGAACAAAAAAAAGAATTTTCGAGAAAAAAAGTTGATTTTTAACCAAAGAAGTAAATCTAAAAAAAATTAATTTTTAGCAAATTAGTTCAATGTTGAACCAATTGGGTTGAATTTTCAACCGAGAAAGATGAATCTGCTACAAAAGGAAAAAGTTTAAACCAGTCGAACAGAACAAAACAAAAATTTTGTTTACAAAATAGTTGAATCTTTAAACAAATAGATGAATTTTTAATCAAGAAAAAATAGTCTTAAGCCATATAGTTAAATTTTCAACAAAATAATTTGTAATTAGCAAGGGGATTAGCAAGTTTTCAGCTTTAAAAAAAGAACGAATTTTTAGCTAAATATTTTGATGATCAATTAAAAGGAAAAATTGCCAATGAACAAGAAGAATTTTCTAGGAAAAAAAAGTTAAAAAAATACGTTTATTCTTTAACAAATAATTGAGTTTTTAACTAATGAAGAATAACTGTCCAAGCAAGAATGAAATGTAGAAACTTTATCTCGAAAATATGATTTTTGGGGAAAAAAGTTCATTTTCTATTTAGTTTTTGAACGCGAAAATAAAATTTCAATAAAAAACGACAAATTTTTTACGAAATTGTTCCAAATTCGCCCAAATGATGATTTTTTAACCAAGAATATTATTTTTTGAAATGATAAAATAATACTTAAATTGGTAATGCAGTTTATGAATCGCTCAGAAAGTAAAATTTATTCTCAAGACATAATTGAAGTCAAATATTTTGAATAATTGCTCCCACATTTCAAAACCAAATGGGTTTTAATTCCAAGAACGAAAAACACATTAATTAAAGTTTTAGTCACCACATGAATAATAATTGTTGAAACGTGCTAACCAACTTGACGTACAATTACCTAGTAATCATTTACTTAAATTAAATAATTAGCAACAATACATATTTTTACATAATTATTTTAATTATCAGCATTCAACAATGAAGTTTAAAATACTTGTAAATAAAAGAAAGACAACAAATAAAAGTTTTTAGGCAATGCAATTATTAATTAAGAAGAATCAAATATTCTAAAACTTATAATAATTTATTAAATATAGAAAACAATCTAATTTTGATCAAAATCAAACTATTTTTAATAAATTAGTATAAGTCAACTATAAAAACTAGCATTCATAGTTGTAAATAAAAGATTAAGCACGTCTTCCAATTTAGTCTGATATTTATAACAAAATTTTTATAAATAAAACATTTTATCCAACTTCACAATCCCCCTAAAATGTATTTCATGTATTTCGTTGTTTACAAAAAAGTGCTAAAAATATAAATTTCCAAGAATTATTTTTTCGGATCAACTTATAAAAATTGGTACGCTTTCATTAAAAAGAATACAATGAATTCCAGTGTGGTCGTCACAGAGAAAGAAAAAATTAAACAATAAATTAATACATTTGTAGATTTTTAAATTTGTTTAAATTTTCGGCAATTGTAACTTAAAAATATGAAAAATTAAACTATTAATTTTTTCATACTGTTGAACCCTTATTAAATTATAAATTAAATGATTATTATTTCAAGTGGATTCAAAATAATAATTATTGAATTTTTATTTATTCTTTACAATTTAACACGTTCACTTTTAAATAGACATTTCTGGAATGAAATAATTAAAATTGCAATGATAAAATAAATAAATAAATATTAAAAAATTGTTCTCTTATTAATTTAAGAATTTTAAACAGAATGAAAAAAGAAACAATAAAACAATTCTTGAATTGGATTTAAAATTCGTTTAATTATGAATCTATTAATTTGATATTATTTAAAAATTGAAAATCGTTCATAAAGTTGCAATTTGGTAGAAATAGTAATTACCCAAAATATAATAAAACCACTAAACCACTTAATTTATTTTGAATTCTTCTAAGTATGATTCTTTTTAAATAGTGAACAATTATTCATTATTTATACACAATTCATAAACAAATTCAGATTTTGGGTATTCTGCAACAAATAGGCTTAATTTTCTTTGCAGAATCGACTATAAACTTATTTTTTATATTTTTTTCTATAATATTTTGCAACTGGACAATAATGATTAATTATTGAAATAATATTTCTCAATAAATTCTTTTTTTTTTGCTACTCCTTAAACAATATAATCTATTTTTTTACAAAATCAACTAAGAACTAAAAAAGGCTTTTGGATCGTTCGAGTGTTCATAACAATAAAAAACTGGTGTTTACTGGCTTAGTGGTATAGAAAATTATATTTGCAAAGAAAACATTAGTTTATTCTTCTAAAAAAAATGACTTTTTTATTCTGAAAAATTTAAGAATAATTTGTAAGAAGAATATTTAAAAAAATTAACAATTGTTAATTTCAAGATAATCATAGCAAAAAGTCATCGAAAAGACATTCTTAGTCGATTTCGTAAACAAAAATTGAGCCATTTCGTTTGAAAATAACCAAGTTCTTAATTTGTCAAGTAATATTGTTTAAATAATTATTAATTATTGTCTATTTTTAAAGTAGCATAGCAAGGAGTCGTCGGAAAAATGTTTCTAGAAGTTTTGCAAAGAAAATTAAACATATTCGTTTGAAAATATCTAATTTTACAATTTATTTATAAAAATTGTTTAAGTAATTAAATAATGTTATCTGCAATTAATCGTAATGAAAAACTTATTCTCTTAAATTTTGTATCAAAATTATAGATTTCAATCAGGGAAACATTGCCAATTCCGAAAAATGACCTTTGCTTATGAATTTGTTTATAACATTAGTTTGTGATTAGAGCCTCATTGATCAATCTTTAAATCTTAAAAAAGTGTTGTTTCTGAAATGTTTGAAAAAATGTCAGCTCTGTTAAATAAAAATTTAATCGGTTTTTGTTCGAAATCCAAACAAACAAATCTTATTGAAAGTTAAAAAGAAATATTCACAAAAAAAAATTCAAATTAAATAACTAGTGGGTTCTGATAGTTTTATAATTTTGAAATATAATTCAAATATTATATGAAATTTGTTAATCACTTTCCAATTTTTTAATGAAATTCTCGTTCTCTGTCATTTACAATAAAAATTTTAGGATTGAAATTTACCAGCATTATAGCGGGAATTTTAAAATGTGTCAAGGTACTATTTTCCGAAATTTGAAATTTCTGTTTCAGTTATTATTTTTGGGTCTTTTTCCAAATACTGGAAAACGCTGAAAATACTTTTAATTATTAATTGTTAAGTGGTTATTTATTATTTTAGCGAGTTATTTCTTTTCGGTTGATAATGTTAGAAATTTATACATTATTCTTTTCGATTTTTTCAAAATTAAGGATTTAACAACTGAACTTGAAATTTTTAAAAAAAGTTTATATCTTAATTATTTACATAAAATTGGATTATATCATGAGATTTTAAATCTAAAACATTTCAGATGATTCTAAAAATTTGTGAAATTTTCGATCAAAAAATAAATAAACGGTTTTTTCCTATTTTTCTGTTTTCAAAAAACTTCCAGTCATTTTTCAGTTTCCCGCTCCAGCGGCCACCCTGATTTCTGTTTTTTTTTAAATACAATGAAAAATTATATTATTAAACTATCTTTTAAATTATTTACAATAAGAAATCGAAGGAGTCACATTAAAATACTTCAAAAACAGCATTTTAAAATTCTTTAGGTTAAATATGTATACTTAAAACTAAATATTTAAAATCGAAAATTGTTAAATCGAAATAATTCTGTAATATTGTATTGAAAACTGCAGGATTCAACCATTGAAAAAGTTAACAATAGCTTTGAATTAAAAAAAAAAGTTGAAATCGAACTTTGATAAAATTGAATTATAACATGTGGCATTTCAAGTAATGAAATAGATTATTATTTATTTTTTTTTTTAAATTCCGCATTTAAAAAATAAATTTACTTCCATTTTCCGGGTTTCCCAATTTCTCTTCCAAGGAACCACCCTGATATTTTTCCTTTAACTTAAAAATATTATCAAAATATTATAGCTACATCACTTTCAAATATTCTATAAACTTTTTAATCCACTTTTCACTCTTTTTTCAACGGAAATTCTCCTTTTTAATAATTTGCACTGAAAATTCTAAACAGTGAAATTTGAAAGCATTACACTCAGAAAAAATATTATTGAATTGAAAGAAAATTTCTTTGAATTACAATACAATATTTATTGTCTATCAGTTAAAGATTAGATTCTTTAGTTTGAAAATATTTGGTAAAACAAAAAAAAATATATTAAAGAAAATTTTCCTTTAATTCAAGACAAGTATTTTTTTGAGTATAAAAGCGGCACAACAGATTTAATTTTGATCCAACTCAACACAGCGGAAAAGTTTTGAAAGCGGGAGATTCGAGCGCCTTTAAAAGAAATTCTGATTCTAATAATACGATCGATAAAAAACGCACCTTTTATAAAAGTAAAATCACTTTTGATATATAACGGTCCTGAAATTTCGAACCTCACGTGACATATTATTATCGAGAATTGACCGGAACTTATTTGCGAATAAGCTTATAGAATTTCACTTGCGAGAGCGGATCGTTTCGCGATGCGTTTCGCGAGATACTGAGCGTCGCAAGGCGTCGCGACGCCGTTGGTGGAATCGGGCGTCGTGAAAAGTCGGAAGTTCTCGGTTTGCACAGCACTGGCAGCGGGCCAATTCTACGCGCCCTATCACCCGCCAACCGACGACGCGACGAATCCGGCCTGTCTTTCATGAACTGACTCGCCAGGAAGTGCAACACAGAAGAAAACAAAAAATTTCACGCAAAGTTCAACGATTCCACGGACAACGAAGAAAAAAGTCGCTGCGCATCTAAAAAAGGGAGAAAGAAGTAATTCAACTGAATTTTCTGAAAAGAAAAAAAAAAGTTCTGAGTTGAAGAACTTTGTGACGGGATTAACTACCGAAAAATACAGGAAGAGCTTGCAGGATAATTATATTTATTATTATTGATTTATTTCATTGTTTATAATTATTTATTTATTTTATTGCTTATTATTATATTTAATTGTAATACGCAATTAAATAAGAAGATTTTCAGTTTGAAAAATAACTTTGTTTTACTGGATTTAACTATTTTGTTGAAAATTTGTTTTTTATTAAATTAATTTTTTTGACTGATAATTTGACTTTTCGGTGGAAAATGCATGTATTTTGTTAAAAATGTCTCTATTTTTGTAGAAAATTAATCTTCTGGGTTAAAAATCCAACTGCATAGTTGAAAGCTAACTTTTTAAAATGAAAAATCTTATTTTTATTTTATTGCAACATCTTTTGATAGAAAATTGTAATATTGTTTTGTTCAAATATCAATAAATATATATATATTTTATATTTGTTGTTTGTAGAAAAATTAATTTTACAGTTTAAAAAATCATCTTTTTGGTTAAATACTCAACTACTTGGTACAAGTTTAAGTACTTTTTTTAAAAGTTCATTTTCTTAGTTTATTGAAAAATCATCATTTTATTTTTAAATGGATACACTGGGCTCCAAATTTAAATATATTTCTGAAAATTCTTGCTTTCTTTTTGTTATTTCATTAAACATTTCTTTATTCTGTTGAAAATTTATCGATTTGGTTGAAAATTAAATTATTTTTTTTTTAATTTATTATTTCTTTAGTAGGAAATTAATATTCTTGGTTAAAACTTAACCGTTTGGCTGAAATTAAATGCTTTTTCATTAGAAATTGTATTTTTCATGTAAATTCAACTGATTTTGATTGAAAATTCAAATTTTTTTTGGTCGAAAAATCAACTGCTACACTTTTTTTATGACAATTCCTCCTTTTTGTAGAAAATTGATTTTCTCAGTTAACTACAATATTGACAGTTAAAGAAATTAAAAAAAAAAATTTCTTCATTTAATAAAAAA